>NC_137693.1:10288791-10318791 GCF_963989245.1 Nansenia antarctica | reverse complement strand
TTGTCACACCCTGGACCCTGGCCCTGGTCCAAGCCCCCCTCCAAGCCCCCTGCACCACCCTGGCCCTGGCCCTGCTCCAAGCCCCCCTCCAAGCCCCCTGCACCACCCTGACTGGCCCTGGTCCTGGACCTCTAGTCCTGGAACTCTGGCTCTTTGTCTAGCCCTGGCTGGTCCTCTGGTCCTCTAGCCCTCTATCCCTGGTCCTCTATCCCTGGTCCTCTGGCCCTCTATCCCTGGTCCTCTATCCCTGGTCCTCTATCCCTGGTCCTCTATCCCTGGTCCTCTATCCCTGGTCCTCTATCCCTGGTCCTCTGGTCCTCTATCCCTGGTCCTCTATCCCTGGTCCTCTGGTCCTCTATCCCTGGTCCTCTATCCCTGGTCCTCTATCCCTGGTCCTCTGGTCCTCTGGTCCTCTAGCCCTCTATCCCTGGTCCTCTATCCCTGGTCCTCTATCCCTGGTCCTCTGGTCCTCTGGTCCTCTAGCCCTCTATCCCTGGTCCTCTATCCCTGGTCCTCTATCCCTGGTCCTCTAGTCCTCTATCCCTGGTCCTCTATCCCTGGTCCTCTAGCCCTCTATCCCTGGTCCTCTATCCCTGGTCCTCTATCCCTGGTCCTCTATCCCTCTAGCCCTCTATCCCTGGTCCTCTATCCCTGGTCCTCCAGCCCTCTATCCCTGGTCCTCTATCCCTGGTCCTCTATCCCTGGACCTCTATCCCTGGTCCTCTATCCCTGGTCCTCTATCCCTGGCCCTCTATCCCTGGCCCTCTATCCCTGGTCCTCTAGCCCTCTATCCCTGGTCCTCTATCCCTGGTCCTCTAGCCCTCTAGCCCTGGTCCTCTAGCCCTGGTCCTCTATCCCTGGTCCTCTAGCCCTCTGTTCCTCTAGCCCTCTATCCCTGGTCCTCTAGCCCTCTATCCCTGCCCCCCTGGTCCTCTGGCCCTGTCTGGCCCTGGCTCTGCAGTTTCATCATGGTTTGCAGGTTGAACTTTTGCACCTCTCCCCCCAGCAGCACAGCATCCTCTTCTTTCACAACGCTCTGCGTCCACATGCGGGGCCAGTGTGTTACTGTACCTCATCCATACACATCAGCCCTGTCTCCCTCCTCTGTCTGTCTCCCTCCTCTATCTGTCTTCCAGCTGTCTGCTGACTGCAAGGAATTCAGAACGGGGAATGTGAACTATAAGAGAGCCTGCGATGGAGTTAGTCGTGGGTTCGTCCTGGGTTAGAGTTAGTCCTGGGTTATAGAGTTAGTCCTGGGTTATAGAGTTAGTCCTGGTTATAGAGTTAGTCCTGGGTTATAGAGTTAGTCCTGGGTTAGAGAGTTAGTCCTGGGTTAGAGTTAGTCCTGGTTATAGAGTTAGTCCTGGGTTATAGAGTTAGTCCTGGTTATAGAGTTAGTCCTGGTTATAGAGTTAGTCCTGGTTATAGAGTTAGTCCTGGGTTATAGAGTTAGTCCTGGGTTATAGAGTTAGTCCTGGGTTATAGAGTTAGTCCTGGGTTATAGAGTTAGTCTGGGTTATAGAGTTAGTCCTGGGTTAGAGTTAGTCCTGGGTTATAGAGTTAGTCCTCCTGGGTTATAGAGTTAGTCCTGGGTTATAGAGTTAGTCCTGGTTAGAGAGTTAGTCCTGGTTATAGAGTTAGTCCTGGGTTATAGAGTTAGTCCTGGTAAGAGAGTTAGTCCTGGGTTAGAGTTAGTCCTGGGTTATAGAGTTAGTCCTGGGTTATAGAGTTAGTCCTGGGTTATAGAGTTAGTCCTGGGTTATAGAGTTAGTCCTGGTAAGAGAGTTAGTCCTGGGTTAGAGTTAGTCCTGGGTTATAGAGTTAGTCCTGGGTTATAGAGTTAGTCCTGGTTATAGAGTTAGTCCTGGTTATAGAGTTAGTCCTGGTTATAGAGTTAGTCCTGGGTTAGAGAGTTAGTCCTGGGTTATAGAGTTAGTCCTGGGTTATAGAGTTAGTCCTGGGTTATAGAGTTAGTCCTGGTTATAGAGTTAGTCCTGGTTATAGAGTTAGTCCTGGTTATAGAGTTAGTCCTGGGTTATAGAGTTAGTCCTGGGTTATAGAGTTAGTCCTGGGTTATAGAGTTAGTCCTGGTTAGAGAGTTAGTCCTGGGTTATAGAGTTAGTCCTGGGTTATAGAGTTAGTCCTGGGTTATAGAGTTAGTCCTGGTTAGAGAGTTAGTCCTGGGTTATAGAGTTAGTCCTGGTTATAGAGTTAGTCCTGGTTAGAGAGTTAGTCCTGGGTTAGAGAGTTAGTCCTGGGTTAGTGGTATGATTGTTAGGGAGCACAGAAAGTAGAGAGAGAGGCATGTTTGAATGTCTTGATAAAGATCACAGACATTGACACATTAAACAAGTTGAGTTTATCTGCAGGGCTTGTGTGTGTTCCCAGCACCACAAATAGAGACGGTACGGTGGTGTGTGTACCTGTCTTCCGCCGTAGATTGAAGACCCGTCTCTTCAGGCTACATCTTAACTGTCCCTCCTAAACACCTCCTCATCCTCCATCATGTAAATATACAAATATAAATGTAAATGTGAATGTCAATGTCAATGTCCTGAAGACACCCGCTTTTCCCCTCGACTGTGTCCCCTAAAAACGTCTATTTGCCCCCCTTGTACTGTTTCTCTGTTTCTCCAGTGTCTAAATATATATATATTTTAAAAGGTTAGGTTTAGAAGAAGGTGATAGAAGAAGGTTTTTCCTTCTATCAATGGCCCCAGGCCTGAGCTGGATTACTCTTCCTGCTGCGACTGGTGGCTTGATGATTCACTTGCTTAGTCAAATGTATCGATTGTAAGTCGCTTTGGAATAAGGCGTCTGCTAAATGCCAAACATGTCAAATGTAAATGTAGGTCAATATAAATATAAATGAACATTTGAAAACGTTTGTTTGAGGACCAACTGTTGCTGGTCGCTGTCCTTCCTCTCTTTTGTCCTTCTTCTCTTCTTCCTCTCTTCTGTCCTTCCTCTGTCCGTCCTCTCTTCTTCCTCTCTTCTTCCTCTCTTCTTCCTCTCTTCTTCCTCTCTTCTTCCTCTCTTCTTCCTCCTCTCTTCTTCCTCTCTTCTTCCTCTCTTCTGTCCTTCCTCTCTTCTTCCTCTCTTCTCTTCTTCCTCTCTTCTTCCTCTCTTCTTCCTCTCTTCTTCCTCTCTTCTTCCTCTCTTCCTCCTCTCTTCCTCCTCTCTTCTTCCTCTCTTCCTCCTCTCTTCCTCCTCTCTTCTCTTCTTCCTCTCTTCTTCCTCTCTTCTTCCTCTCTTCTTCCTCTCTTCTTCCTCTCTTCTCTTCTTCCTCTCTTCTTCCTCTCTTCTTCCTCTCTTCTTCCTCTCTTCTTCCTCTCTTCTTCCTCTCTTCTTCCTCTCTTCTTCCTCTCTTCCTCCTCTCTTCTTCCTCTCTTCTGTCCTTCTTCTCTTCCTCCTCTCTTCTGTCCTTCCTCTCTTCTCTTCTTCCTCTCTTCTTCCTCTCTTCCTCTTCTCTTCTTCCTCTCTTCCTCCTCTCTTCTTCCTCTCTTCTTCCTCCTCTCTTCTTCCTCTCTTCTGTTCTTCCTCTCTTCCTCCTCTCTTCTTCCTCTCTTCTCCTCTCTTCCTCCTCTCTTCTTCTTCCTCTCTTCTTCCTCTCTTCCTCCTCTCTTCTTCCTCTCTTCTTCCTCTCCTCCTCCTCTCTTCCTCCTCTCTTCTTCCTATCTTCTTCCTCTCTTCCTCCTCTCTTCCTCCTCTCTTCTGTCCTTCCTCTCTTCTTCCTCTCTTCCTCCTCTCTTCTTCCTCTCTTCTTCCTCTCCTCCTCCTCTCTTCCTCCTCTCTTCTTCCTCTCTTCTTCCTCTCCTCCTCCTCTCTTCCTCCTCTCTTCCTCCTCTCTTCTGTCCTTCCTCTCTTCTTCCTCTCTTCCTCCTCTCTTCTTCCTCTCTTCTTCCTCTCCTCCTCCTCTCTTCCTCCTCTCTTCTTCCTCTCTTCCTCCTCTCTTCCGTCCTTCTTCTCTTCTGTCCTTCCTCTCTTCCTCCTCTCTTCTTCCTCTCTTCCTCCTCTCCTCTTCCTCCTCTCTTCTTCCTCCTCTCTCCTGCCTCCTGTCTGACCCAGCCAGAGGAACATGGAAGCTGTGACCCAGGGTGATTTATCCAGACGTTTCAGCTAAAGTACCGGTACGGGGGCGGAGAGGCGGAGAGGCGCAGCCCCCACACAGGCTATTAGGCCTCCCCCGCCCTCCCCTCTGCCTCCCCCCCCCACCCCCGCCTCCCCCACGGAGACACTCAGATAAGGGGAAATAATTGAAAACGAGGAGGAAGAGAGAAAGACATCTCTTTTTCCATCCGCAGACTTCTCTCCTCCTTCTCCTCGGCTATCTCTCTCTCTCCTCCTTCTCCTCGGCTATCTCTGTCCTCCGGTTGATTAGCCGCAAGGCTCAAGAGGCTGGTTGTCAAGCAGAGAGACGGTGGAAGTTCATTGGCTACGTGGTTTGAGTGATGGGTCAGTGGGGGGTGGGGGGCAGGGGGGGTAGGGGGCTCATGGTAGAATGCGGTCAAGTCATTCACATCCTAGAGACCAAGGGGAACTCCACCACATGAAAGTCACAGTGTCCCCTGGTGCTCCTTCATAACAGACATAGTGGCTGCGTTCGCTCTGGAAATTCGCTCTGGAAATCTGATCAGCGCTCATGGAATGCCTCTTGTCCAATCAAATTATTTGGTCCCTTTGTGACGTTGAACCCAGTGTGCGCTCTGGCGCTCTCATAGCGAATTAATAATAATTAATTTCGAAATATAATTGCGAAATAATTGCAATCTAACCAGAATGTTGCTATCAACACATTGTTGTCATCATGGAACGTTTGGTTCAGAGGATAAAGGGATAGTGTTCTAAAAACCATAGAAACAGAATTCTAATTCTATGTTCTAAACTCAGTTCATCAATGGCTGTGATTCATACCATGTGACACGTCCTCCAGGTGGGTAGATTCACTGGCCAATCGATGACTTCGTTTTAATATGACTGACCAATGAGAAAAGTGAACCAGCCGACACTGAGGCCTTGTATGGACTTGAATACAGGGGGAGGCTGGCGGAGGTAGAAATCGGAGGACGGGGCTCATTGTATTGCACACTTGTTTGATACCATTCCTCATGCCTTTTCCTTGAATTACAATGAGCCTGTCCTCCGATTTCTACCTACACCAGCCTCCCCTGCTTGTATATCACTGTCCCAGACACCGTCTGTCTGACTGAGGCCGTCCCAGAGCCTGACCCTCCCTCAGTCAGACAGAGTGACATCTCTCCCTCACTCAGACAGTGACATCTCTCCCTCACTCAGCCAGAGTGACATCTCTCCCTCACTCAGCCAGAGTGACATCTCTCCCTCACTCAGCCAGAGTGACATCTCTCCCTCACTCAGCCAGAGTGACATCTCTCCCTCACTCAGACAGTGACATCTCTCCCTCACTCAGCCAGAGTGACATCTCTCCCTCACTCAGCCAGAGTGACATCTCTCCCTCACTCAGACAGAGTGACATCTCTCCCTCAGTCAGCCAGGGTGAGGAGAGGGGAGGAGAGGGGATCCTCAGAGGGGAGGAGAGGAGGAGGAGAGGGGACCCTCAGAGGGGAGGGGAGGAGGAGGAAAGGGGACCCTCAGAGGGGAGGAGAGGGGACCCTCAGAGGGGAGGAGAGGGGACCTTCAGAGGGGAGGAGAGGTGAGGAGAGGGGAGGAGAGGGGACCCTCAGAGGAAAGGAGAGGGGAGGAGAGGGGAGGACAGGGGGAGGAGAGGGGACCCTCAGAGGGGAGGGGAGGAGGAGGAGAGGGGACCCTCAGATGGGAGGAGAGGAGGAGGAGAGGGGAGGAGAGGGGACCCTCAGAGGGGAGGAGAGGGGACCTTCAGAGGGGAGGAGAGGTGAGGAGAGGTGAGGAGAGGTGAGGAGAGGGGAGGAGAGGGGACCTTCAGAGGGGAGGAGAGGTGAGGAGAGGTGAGGAGAGGGGACCCTCAGAGGAAAGGAGAGGGGAGGAGAGGGGGAGGAGAGGGGAGGAGAGGGAGGACAGGGGGAGGAGAGGGAGGACAGGGGGAGGAGAGGGGACCCTCAGAGGGGAGGACAGGGGAGGAGGAGGAAGAGAGGGGACCCTCAGAGGGGAGGACAGGGGAGGAGAGGGGACCCTCAGAGGGGAGGAGGAGGAGGAGAGGGGAGAGAGGGGACCCTCAGAGGGGAGGACAGGGGAGGAGAGGGGACCTTCAGAGGGGAGGAGGAGGAGGAGAGGGGACCCTCAGAGGGGAGGACAGGGGAGGAGAGGGGACCCTCAGAGGGGAGGACAGGGGAGGAGAGGGGACCCTCAGAGGGGAGGAGGAGGAGGAGAGGGGACCCCCAGAGGGGAGGACAGGGGAGGAGAGGGGACCCTCAGAGGGGAGGAGGAGGAGAGGGGACCCTCAGAGGGGAGGACAGGGGAGGAGAGGGGAGAGAGGGGACCCTCAGAGGGTAGGAGGAGGAGGAGAGGGGACCCTCAGAGGGGAGAGGGGAGGAGAGGGGACCCTCAGAGGGGAGAGAGGGGAGGAGAGGGGACCCTCAGAGGGGAGGACAGGGGAGGAGAGGGGACCCTCAGAGGGGAGAGAGGGGAGGAGAGGGGACCCTCAGAGGGGAGGAGGAGGAGGAGGACAGGGCACCCTCAGAGGGTGACAACGTCAACATAAACATTCCCAGCCTCTGGGTCCCTCGTCCTGTCGGCCGTGATGCATCTTCCCAGAGACGTTTGTTTACTGGCCTGAGAATGTTAGGATAGGAGTGTGTGTGTGTGTGTGTGTGTGTGTGAGTGTGTGTGTGTGTGCGTGTGTGTGTGTATGTGTGTGTGCGTGTGTGTGTCTGTGTCTGTGTCTGTGTGTGCGCATGCGTGTGTGTGTCTGTGTGTGTGTGTGTGTGCGTGTGCGTGTGCGTCTGCGTGTGCTTGTGTGTGTGTCTGTGTGCGTGTGTGTGTGTGTGTGAGTGAGTGTGTGTGTGTCTGTGTCTGTGTGTGTGTGTGTCTGCGTGTGCGTGTGCGTCTGCGTGTGCTTGTGTGTGTGTCTGTGTGCGTGTGCGTGTGTGTGTGTGTGTGTGAGTGTGCGTGTGAGTGTGTGTGTGTGTGTGTGTGCGTGCGTGCGTGCGTACGTGAGTGTGTGTGTGTGTGTGTGTGTGCGTGTGTGTTTGTGTGCGTGTGCGTGTGTGTGTGTGTGTGTGTCTGTGTGTGTGTGTGCGTGCGTGTCTGTGTGTTTGTGTGTGTCTGTCTGTCTGTGAGTGTGTGTGTGTGTGCATGTGCTTGTGTGTGTGTGTGTGTGCGTGCGAGTGTGTGTGTGTGTGTGTGTGTGTGCGTGTGCATGTGCATGTGTGTGTGCGTGTGTGTGTGCGTGTGCGTGTGTGTGTGTGTGTGTGTGTGTGTGGACAGTGGGGGGGATGAGGCTGGAGGGTTCAGGAGTTTGCTTCCTTGTGAGTGTCTCTAATGTTTTAATGATCCGACACGCAGGGCAGCGGCCTGGGATCTGGTGAATATTCTGGGATGTTTAGTCTACCAATCACAATGGTGACGAAGAGTCTGGGGGGGTTGGGGGGGGGGGTTTGGGGGGGTTCGGTGGGGGGGGTGGAGGTTGGGCTGGGAGCGTGGACGACACTTGTATCGCTGCTGCACTGTTCTCCCCTCCGCCAACCTTGACTGAGGCTCAGCCGAAGTCCACCCCCCCCCATCCCCCCACCCCCCCCACCCGACCCACCCCCCACCCCTCACAAAAGCAGCTCTGGTTAATCTTAAATCCTGCTGACTTTGAAAGGTGAATTCATGAGAACACGTTCAGGCGCATTCTTACACTAACACATCCATACTCAACCTGGAACAAAATGTTGAGACAATGTGGGACGTATTATGTTGAACATATAAACAATCACGTAGGGGGACGTTTAAACGTTTAAACGGTTAGATTTGTTTTGTTTTGTTTGAGTTTTTTTTTCTTTCTTTCCTCTCATGCGGCCCTGGCTGAGAGAGTCAGAGAGGTGAGAAATGATACAGGACAGCATGAAGTAAGAGCGTGTGTGTGTGTGTGTGTGTGTGTGTGTGTGTATAATAGGACACGATGTTGTGGTATATTCAGATCAGAAAGATCTAGGTTGAATAGAACAGACTCGGCCATTCTGATGTATAGAGAGGTTGTGAATCAAACCAACTCTATCCGTTGCATTTCTACATATCTGCCCCAGTGAGTATCCAAAGTTGTTTGGATGCAGGCAGGGAAGTACTGTGTTTGGAGGTGAAGATAGGCCCTAGGCATCTATCAGGGGAGGCTGAAAGGTAGGTAGCAATCAGAGGACGGGCTCTTATTCCGTTCCACGCCAATATAGTGCGCACGTCCTCCGATTTCTACCTCCACCAGCCTCCCCTGGGCCCGGGGTAGCTAGCATCCTAAGCATGCAGCTAGCTAGCCGCGGTGGCTAACGCCACATAAATAAATAAAACCTCCACACATACAAGAGTTATACGTCTTATTCACCCTACATATGAACCTGGAGATTTATTCCAAGTTGCCAACGGCTGTTTATCAACCCAGCAGCTCACAGAGAGGTCCTCCATAGGGAGAACAGTTGATATAATAGGGTTTATCTTTCTCACTACTGCCATCTGGTGGATAAGGAAACTGTTACATGTAGACCTAGAGTGACCTCCACCGAGGTATGGCGGTGTTGTTTTGTTTTACACTGTAGCCCGCTCTTAGTCCCAGTTGGTATGGTGTTCTCCTTGTGGTAAATGCTGGCCAATCAATGGCTTACGTTTTAATATGACTGACCAATGAGAAAAGTGAACCAGCCGACACTAAGGCCTTGTATGGACTTGAATCCAGGGGAGGCTGGTGGAGGTAGATATCGGAGGACGGGGGCTCACATTGGTTCTACTGACACAGCCTTGTTGGCCCCACCCCCACCCCTCCCTATAGCCAATAAGGGCAGGGTTCAGTAATCAAAGAATGTGCTGACCCCCCCAACCCGCCCACACACACACACACACACACACACACTCACACACTCTCTCTCTCTCTCTCTCATTCTCTTGCTGTCTCTCTTTCTCTCTCTCTCTCTCTCTCTCTCTCTCTGTCTCTCGTTCTCTCTCCGCCCTGTGATTCTCTAGATAGACACCAAGATCAGGGTGTTCATGCTCCTGTGCCCTCTGTCTTGCCCCTACTCCCACTCCCACTCCCACACACACACCTACCCCCTCCCCACACACCCCCACACAACCCCCCCCCCCCACACACACACACACTCCTCCATCCTCCTCATGTCACCCCCTCCCCGCGCCCTTGCTCAGAGAGGTCATGGTTGTTTGTTTGTTCTGCAGACCGTGGTGTGATAGTGTGTGATAGCGTGTGATAGCGTGTGTGTAGGATTACTCCCCGTGCCCCGTCTTAACCCGGGCCGAGTGCTTATCAACCTCCTCCGCTACTCCAAACGTGTCTCCTAAAACCAACGTTTCCCCCAGGAAATCACGGACAGAAAAGAAAGATAGCAACATTTAGCATAATACGTAATTTGTCAAAACTTTTTCAACCGAGACAGTCGGTCGGTCGGTGTGTTTATTGGCGGCTGCTGTTACCATGGCATCTGTCTCCAAGGCATCTGTTTCCATTCTCATTCATCTGTTGGCATTACTCTGTTTCCCTCAAGAATGTGCTTTTCCTGATTTAATACGAGGCAATATTCCCAATCCTAATTATTTTGTTCTCAACCGTTTCTCCACCAAGTGTGTTCTTGGACATTTTTCTCATCTCTAAGGCTTAGAAAAAACGTATTTCGGTTCAGTCGTTGTGCTGCTGCCCACCGCACCACAGCGCACACTCTTATTTCATCCTTGTTGTGGTAACCTCCCTCTGCCAGGGCCGGTTCAGTACACCCTGCCTCATCCATACAGATCAGCCCCGTCTACCTGCCCCATCCGTCTTGCTCTGCAGACTGATGGCTCTGGTAATGTACAACATTCGTCAGCGTGGTTATTCTGTCCAGGGGGAAGGTGGAAGGCCCCCTGCTGCACTGGCTCTGCTTTCTGTCCGACCTCGGAGAAGAAAGGGAGGCCACTACTGCGGTTATACTGTGATGGAGGTGTGGGAGGCCAGCCTCGGAAGCTCTGAGCTGAGCTGGAGAGGACAGGAGGAACCACTACTGCAGTTATACTGTGATGGAGGTGTGGGAGGCCAGCCTCGGAGGCTCTGAGCTGAGCTGGAGAGGACAGGAGGAACCACTACTGCAGTTATAGTGTGTGTGCTGCTGGAGGTCCCTAGGGTCCAGACTCAAAACAAGAGAGGATAGAGCCTTCCCCAAAGCAGCCCCTAGGCTCTGGAATAGTCTCCCCCTCCACATCAGATCCGCCCAGAGCATCGAGGCTTTTAAAAAAACTAGCTAAAGCACATCTTTTCTCCCTGGCCTTTGACCTGCCTCCCGACACTGCACTTATTGCACTTTTATTTCTCCACTTGTATTTGTATTGCACCTTGTTTTTAGTGTTTTTTATCTGTTGTTTTCTCTTTTACTAGTTTGTCGTTGTAAAATTGTGCCAAAAAAATAAACATTATACTGTGAAGGAGGTGTGGAAGGCTAGACTCTGAGGACAGCATCTGAGGCTCTGAGCTGGAGAGGACAGGAGGCCACTGCTGCGTCTATACCAGTGGAGGCTGGTGGAGATAGAAATCGTAGGACGAATGAGCGGGGCTCGTTGTAATGCATGGACTATAGGGGGAGGAATGGTATCGCGTGCGCGCGTGTTTGATACCATTCCTCCTCCCGGTCCCATGCATGCCCCCTGCGGCCTCTCATTTCTACCTCCACCAGCCTCCACGGATTTCTCCTGTGGAGGAGGTGCTTTGGCCAGGCCTGCACTGCAAAAAGTAAATCTATGTCCGATGAAATATCTTAAATCAAGGTCAGATATGCTTGTTTTTTGTCTGACTGCACTCGTTTTAAGATTACTTTCACTTGACATTTTAAGTGACATTTTCCTGTTCTGTAGGCAGATAATCTAGTTTATTTTAAGTAATATTTCCCCCATTTTATAGCTTAGTTTTTCATGTTTTTGAGATGACTTGTTGCAGTGTGGGAGGCTGGGAGGCTGAGCTGACTAGGCTGTGACAGCGTTCGTACCGTGGTAGAGGCGCTATTCACACGGTGACGCGAGACTAGAGCCACAATGGTGTCTGAAGCGCTGCCGGATGCCCTTATGATTACAGCTATTGTGATGTTGCTAATGGTGGTGCTTTTCAAGATGGCTACCCTCCTGGTTCACGTCCCCCTCCCTTACGTCAGTGCCCAGGGAGGTACATATGGTGGGGTACAGATGTTGGGGTACAGGTTGGGAGGTACAGATGGTGGGGTACAGATGGTGGGGTACAGGTTGGGGGTACAGGTTGGGGGTACAGGTTGGGGGGTACAGATGTTGGGGTACAGGTTGGGAGGTACAGATGGTGGGGTACAGGTTGGGGGGTACAGGTTGGGAGGTACAGGTTGGAGGTACAGGTTGGAGGTACAGGTTGGGGGTACAGGTTAGGGGGTACAGATGGTGGGGTACAGGTTGGGAGGTACAGGTTGGGAGGTACAGGTTGGAGGTACAGGTTGGAGGTACAGGTTGGGGGTACAGGTTAGGGGGTACAGATGGTGGGGTACAGGTTGGGAGGTACAGGTTGGGAGGTACAGGTTGGGGGGTACAGGTTGGGAGGTACAGATGGTGAGGTACAGGTTAGGGGGTACAGATGGTGGGGTACAGGTTGGGAGGTACAGGTTGGGAGGTACAGGTTGGAGGTACAGGTTGGAGGTACAGGTTGGGGGTACAGGTTAGGGGGTACAGATGGTGGGGTACAGGTTGGGAGGTACAGGTTGGGAGGTACAGGTTGGGAGGTACAGGTTGGGAGGTACAGGTTGAGAGGTACAGGTTGGGAGGTACAGGTTGGGAGATACAGGTTGGGAGGTACAGGTTGGAGGTACAGGTTGGAGGTACAGGTTGGGAGGTACAGGTTGGGAGGTACAGGTTGGGAGGTACAGGTTGGGAGGTACAGGTTGGGAGGTACAGGTTGGGGGGTACAGGTTGGGAGGTACAGGTTGGGAGGTACAGGTTGGGAGGTACCGGTTGGGAGGTACAGATGGTGGGGTACAGGTTGGGGGTACAGGTTGGGAGGTACAGGGTGAGAGGTACAGGTTGGGAGGTACAGATGGTGGGAGGTACAGATGGTGGGGTACAGGTTGGGGGTACAGGTTGGGAGGTACAGGTTGGGGGGTACAGGTTGGGGGGTACAGGTTGGGAGGTACAGGTTGGGGGGTACAGGTTGGGAGGTACAGGTTGGGGGGTACAGGTTGGGAGGTACAGGTTGGGGGTACAGGTTGGGAGGTACAGGTTGGGAGGTACAGGTTGGGAGGTACAGGTTGGGGGGGTACAGGTTGGGAGGTACAGGTTGGGAGGTACAGGTTGGGAGGTACAGGTTGGGAGGTACAGGTTGGGAGGTACAGGTTGGGAGGTACAGGTTGGGAGGTACAGGTTGGGAGGTACAGGTTGGGGAGGTACAGATGGTGGGGTACAGATGGTGGGGTACAGGTTGGGGCTATACAGAAGGGCCGAATATGAGGTTGGTTGTGGGGTAGACAGAGAGGCCTCACGTTGGCATAAGGGGGTGGGGTGGGGAGATAGGAGAGTCTAGAAAGACATTTGGGAGGGGGGGGGGGGGCTTGAACATGGGGGGCAGAGGAGAGATAGGGAAAAGTCTAGGAAAACATGGGAAAGGGATATTAGGGAGACGGGGTAAGAGTAGGGGTGGTTGGCTAGGGGTAAGAGTAGGGGTAGTTGGCCAGGGGTAAGAGTAGGGGTGGTTGGCCAGGGGTAAGAGTAGGGGTGGTTGGCCAGGGGTAAGAGTAGGGGTGGCTGGCCAGGGGTAAGAGTAGGGGTGGTTGGCCAGGGGTAAGAGTAGGGGTGGTTGGCCAGGGGTAAGAGTAGGGGTGGCTGGCCAGGGGTAAGAGTAGGGGTGGTTGGCCAGGGGTAAGAGTAGGGGTGGTTGGCCAGGGGTAAGAGTAGGGGTGGTTGGCCAGGGGTAAGAGTAGGGGTAGTTGGCCAGGGGTAAGAGTAGGGGTGGCTGGCCAGGGTTTGAAGATGAGCAGGCCGACAGGAGGGAGCCATGTGGGAGATTAGAATCCCAGAGGTTGTGTGTTTGTGTGACATTCTTGTCAGACGTCACTTCCCCTCTTATCTTAATCAGGAGACTCACCTCTAGCCTGCTCTAGCTGTCTGCCCTGGTCTGCCCGTCACTCACACACACACACACACACACACGCACGCGCACGCACGCGCACGCATACGCACACACATGCACACACACACACACACACACGCACGCACATGCGCACGCACGCACCACACACACACACACGCACACACAAAGGCCTGTCACATCAGAGAGAACTGGCAGCTGCCAACCAGACACGCACACACACACACACACACACACACACACACACACACACACACACACACACACTGATCTCACCAGACTTCTGACTGGGCAGACTTATCCTGTGTTATTCTGCTTATGTGTGCTTATGTGTTATATAATTATTCAGACTTTCCCCTGAAGTCAGATCTTTTGTACTTTCCTATATGGGTTCAAAAAGGTATGACCTAATGTATAGTCAAGTGTTTTGTCTAATTGTGCAACTTGTGCAATTCACATATCTCACTGAGATAAGTGTTAATAATATAAGTGATAATCTAATCTAAGGGAGGTGCTGTACAGTATGGGTACACACACACACAGTGCTGTACAGTATGGGTACATAGGGTAATAACATCTATATCTGGCCACACATGCAGTTCCTGATGATTGTTTTGTTGTGGGACATGAATCGTTGTACAGAAAAGGAGAAGTATCATTGACATTTGCCTGTGAGCTCAGAGCCTGGAGCTCTGGTACAACGCTGCCTGTCACAGTTTCCATATCCCAGTCGCACGCTCTGTTGTTGATACCTAACGCTGCAGATCCCTGACTCTGCACTGGAGACGGCACACAGGTTGGACTAATCACGGGAAGATTTGGGGGGGCTTAACCATGCTAATAGCGTCACCGGAGAGGCGGCCATTTTCTGAGGTTGGTGTGACTGGTGTTCCATTAGAACACTGGGGCAACCTGTTCCGTTGGCCCTTGTCCTTCAGCTGGAGGAACGTTCTAGAATTAGAACCCAGGGCCAACCAGCAGTCAGGGGGGACCCAGAGCAGTGGTGGTGTGTCTCTCTTGTCTTGTGTCATTCCTGGCAAATTACTCTCAATAAATGTTCTCGTTTGTTTAGTAGGGGTTTGTGGAGGTTTTTTTTGTTGGTTTTTTTACAGAAGGGGATCCCTAGCCTCTAGGCTGGCAGGCTTCGCCCAGTGTACACTGTAAATTGCTCAGCGGGTTGTTTTTAATAGGATTATAATGACAGTTATGGTTCACAAGAATTGATGTCGGTGACTTTTATGAGGTGAGAGTGAAGGGGCGGGCCTAGGCCGGGTCATAAAGGCGGGAGGAATGTTAATTGGTTGAGGCTGGGGCCGGACCGCTACAGACCTCTTTGTTCGGGTCTCTCACACTGGGCTTCTGTTGTGCCTGTTAAAGGGCCAGGGAACTGATTTAAAATCTGTGACTTTTTTTACTCCCCCACCTCCTCCCTCCCCCACCTTCTCCACCCCCGCCCCCCCTCCTTTACACTCCTCCTGGCTGGACCCCACCTTTCTCACACACACACACACACACAGACACTGACCTACACCCACCCACACACACACACACACACACACACATAGACACTGACCTACACCCACACACACACACACACACACACACACACACACACACACAGACACTGACCTACACCCACACACACACACACACACACACACACACACATAGACACTGACCTACACACACACACACACACACTCAAACACACACACACACACACAGACACTGACCTACACCCACCCACACACACACACACACACACACACACACACACACACACACACACACACACCCCTTAAGAAAAAGGTGTCTTTACTCTGTTCATTTCCTCTATTGGGGTTAATCAGGTGGCAGCGTTTCCCTCTGTTGTTGTGACCAGGGGCCGGTGGGCCGGTGGGCCGGGGGGTCGGTGGGAGAGGTTTTATCACAGGTTCTCAGTGACCACACAGACCCCGGCCCAGCCCGGACAGATGGCATATTCATTCTAATGTGGGTTTGTTTTATTTCCAGGGATGCAAACTGGTGATGGCCCAAAAAGGTGACAACATTTTTCTTTTGCCTGAAAACAAAGAACATTTATGAAAATTGTTGACCTAGTTTAGGTTAAAAAAAACGGTTAAAACGGCTAAAAGGTTTGCACCCCTGTATTTATACATTCTCAAACAGGACCTATGGGTCTTCCAACCTCTGCTGATGTGTCATTTTCTCCTTCTTTCTCTCAGAAATGTCGGTATGCATGCGTGTGTGTGTGTGTGTGTGTGTGTGTGTGTGTGTGTGTATGTATGTATGTGTGTGTGTGTGTGTGTGGGTGTATGGGTGTGTGTGTGTGTGTGTGTGTGTATGGGTGTATGCGTGCGTGCGTGTGTTAGTGCGTGTATGTGTCTGTGTATGGGTGTGTGTGTGTGTGGGTGTATGCGTGCGTGCGTGCGTGTATTAGTGTGTGTATATGTGTGTGTGTGTGTGTGTGTGTGTGTGTGTGTTAGTGGGGCCAGGCTGGGCAACTGCAACACCTCTGCAGACTGAGAAGCAACACCGGCGCTCTTGGTAACCACGGAGACCCACTCAGCATGAGGTCCGTTTCATCAGCTTCCCCACTCCACGTCAGCTAGTTATAACAGCGACGCAGCGTATTACCGCTGGGAATGAACGTAGTCCTACCAAGCTCTGATAACTTTATTTCACCAGATATATTTCAATGTAATCGAACCAAATCAAAGTGTAATTCGTGAGCTTTAGAGGGTTCTAAGGTTCTCCGTTTAGGGTAGTTCAGAGATATTGAGCGTCAAAGTTTTTACATTCCGTTATGTTTTGTGAGATGGAACCTTTTCATTTTATTAATTAAATGCCTAAAAAAATTCATTTGCATTTTAAAAATAACATCACACAGGCATTTATAAACACCTAATGGATCAGATTATGTAAAAACCTACCTCTCGACAGTGCATTGAACATACTAAGGACAAAACACTAAGAATCACACAATAGGTGATAAGTGATCATAAAAAGAAATGTATGCTTTGAATGGCATGTACTTTGTACATACAGTTCAGCAATGACCCAGTATCTAAATAACTAAATAGCAACACCTTGTGGTCAATGATTACACAACACATGTTGAATGAGAAGAGTCCAGTTATTTTGTTATCAGTGATGTGGCTGATTAACCAGATGTGGGACATTGAACTGTTATTACAAACAGCTGATACTGAACACATAACATATATAATAACTAGTAATCAAGTAAGTGACTCGTTATACAAACTACAGAAATAATTATACAACGGCTACAGAAATAATGCATAAATATCTCCATTATCCTAAAATATATCCCCTCTAAACTCTTACTCAAATATTAGCCTACTGTATGACCCACATACACAACAGTTCAGTACTCGGTACTAGCTGAGCTATGGGGTCAGGACAGGAGTACCGCTTTAAGTAAATAAACATGCAAACATTACAAAGTGCTTAGAGGGGTGTACCTAGCCTTATGAATCCAAATCCAACTTAGGGGGATATTTTCATTGCATAGAGAGTATGGAGTATGTATGGAGAATTACGTAATTTATGATTTAATTATAATAAAAACTAAAAAAGCCTTGATAAACCCATGCACCCTGGACTATATAGAATTTGTTACCGTTGTTTGTTACAGGTTGTTACAGTCCTTTTTTGAAAAGCTTGAGTTACAATGTCTTACAAAAGCTTGTTTTTTTTACATTGCAATATCGCTGAGTCTGACCTAGATTGAAATCAATATCTAGGCCTTATCCATAGCTCTTGATGAGCCCTAGTAGCCCTAGTGGTCCTAGCCTAAGTGACAGTGATTGATTAGGCAGGACCGCAATCCATGGCATGACCATCGTGTGTGTGGTGAGTTATCAACTATTCAAAAAATCGTAACTTTTGATTTAGCCACCGTGCTGAATGTGAAAAGAGAATGCCCGAATCAGCACAGTACGAGTGGGGCCGGCCTTGTAGTGTGTAAAGGCCGGGGAACCATCTTAATGGACCATCTAAACCGCTGGATCTGACGAGCTACCGGGGGCTGGAGCCCGCATGGTAGGAAACTCTGCTACGAATGTCCCGCTGGGATGCACTGCGAGGGCTTGTCCGTTGCGACTCTCGTCTGTGACCAGCTCCAGAAGCTGCTTCGCTACCTCAGGAACCCTGGAGGGAGGCAAGTGACAACACGTTATTTACCGTACCGTAATCTCATGTCACGCTACCACGCAGGTGTGCCCTGAATGGTGATTGGTAGAGCAGGGTCCGGTCCACTCTCCTCAACCAATCGGCAGCGTGGACACACCTGGAACACTGCACAGGGTAATTACTGACTAGCCCTTTTGTTTGCACTAAACTCAGTCTTTACATTTTGTTGCGTAACATTTGACTGGCAAATGAGGCCAAAACCCCCGAACAATTTGCATGATGAGTATGTTAACTTCCCCTAGAATGCAGCAGACCAGGGTTTGGACCCAGCTGGTCACACACCAGTGGAGGCTGATGGAATGCATTCCATGCATTCACAATGAGCCCGTCCTCCGATTTCTCCCTCTACTAGCCTCCCCTGTCACACAGGCGTGAGGCTATTAGTTTCAAGTTTCAAGTCTGTTGTTAGAACTGAATTCATACAAGTACAAGAGAGTTCTTGGGCTTCAGTTCCTCGACACTGCAGCAACAAGATAAATAAAGTGCCAATAGTTATAAGATATAACATATTAGCCTGATATAACAACGCCATATTGCAAACTTGTCACCTTTCGGCGAAATTCGCCGTTTTTACCTCAAAATAGGTGACCTACGTGAATCATGTAGATCTGGGGAAAAAAAACATTTGGGGGGGGGGGGGGGGTCTACATCTCATCTCATCCAAGTCACATGATGCCCAAGCTAACATCTTCCTGTCTGCTAAACTCTGCTGCAGTTGAAATAAAAAGGTCTTAAGATAGAAGTAGAAACATAAGAAGTAATACAATAAAACAACATAGAAGTTATTTCTATGTTGCGATAACTTCTCAACAGGATTTTACAGGGTTCGTTCAAACTATCGTAATTCTTGAACTATATGTGCAATCGAAAAAAATCCAACAGTTTCTGAAAGCAGAGAAGTTGCACTCTCTAGCCATTTAGGGTTATTACGGTAGTTCACAAAAAAAACAAATGCATTGACCTCAAAGTGTCATGGAGTGATTTGAAGAGAAGCAGTATTTTAGCGGTATTTTATACTTTAGTGAGTTTCTGTCAGTGGTGTGCCGTCAGGGCCAGCAAGGCCTTCTCTGCTGGCCTAAACATCATCAGAATATACATTTTATTTTAATATATTTTTCCCACAAATATGTATTAATGATTCCCCATAGTCTATTCTCTTCATTTCATAGCTTTCCTCTTGGTTGCGCTGCTTCCAGTCTCCGATTGAGATTTGGAGGGCTGGCCTTTATGTTAGAGCTTTTATCCAATCAAAATGTGTTGCTAGGGGGCTCCAAAATCTGCCCAGCCTGCACGCTAAACGGTGCCGCGGATACACCTGTAACTTAACGTTGGAACGAGAAAACCTGTGGCGTTCCTAGTAAACCTACGTAGATGCGAGCAAAAGCAACAACGGCGCCTGCTGTAAGGCTCAATGATGTCAGCACCCAGCACGTCTTTTGATTGGATACGCACTATTGATACGCATTATTGATACGCACTATTGATATTCACTATTGAGATGCGTAAATGCCGGTAGATGTGAAACTTTTGAAAGTGCCAGGGAAACGGAGCGCCACAACGAAAGCTTTCGTTGACTGATCGATAATACTGATCGATTGTGTCCTGTTTTTGGGTAAACAATAACTTTCATTTAGGGGACACGATAAAAGCGCCGAGTCCACAAACAGGAAACTACGTTGAGCTTCTTTCTTTTCTGGCTGAAAACAACCCAGATTTACATTACCACCTGTCCACAAACAAAGTGTTTACTGGGACGTCAGGCAAAATACAAAACGACCTGATTTTTGCTATTGCTGAAGTGGGAGAAGAGATCAAAATGGAGATTAAAAAGGCACCCTTTGTCGCTATTATGGTGGACGAGACGACAGACGTGGGTAATGTAGCGATCTTAAAGATGTTAGTTTAACACTCTTCATTGTAAATGCGGATTTATTGATTAAAAATGCTTCGGAAATATTAATATAACTCTGTTGTACTTGTCTGACTATGTTAAGGTGATGCAACGCCCGGTTATACTGTGTTTCTGTCTAGTTTCTAGAGCCATGGCGTCATAACGATGGTATTAAGAGGTAGAATAATTCAGGTAGGAATGTGTCGGACATCACTGAAGGCCTAGGTGTGAAATGCACCGCCCGCCACTGGTTTCTGTACATATATGTTTGTGATTGTGAAATGTCACGAAGACCATCTAGGCTAGGGTAACCAATCCACCTAAAAGTTTCATCGAGGACGACGATGAAGTTAGAATTTCTTAAAACTTGCAGTGGTAGCAACAGTGTGTGTGCTTTAGTAAATATAGCGTGTGTGTGTGTGTGTGTGTCCCTCCTGTGAGAGGTGTGTGTGTGTGTGTGTGTGTGTGTGTGTGTGTGTGTGTGTGTGTGCCATATCTCAGTAGGCCTATGTAGGCTATGCAGTGTAAGTGAGTGTAAGTAAGTGTGTGAGTTTATTCTGTTATTTATGCTATTATATCTAGTAATGTGTTGAGAAGCAATGGACATTTTGGAAGTTTGCACCCCTGAATAATAATAACCTTTATTTGTATAGCACTTTTCCTGCAAACGTTGACAAACAGTCTTGACTTGAAAATATTTGCTGAGGTTGCATCCCTAGGCTAATGTAAACACATAGGCATCCTGGTTAGAGAAGCGTCGTTGCATAGGTGTTTACCCTGTTATAGTTTGGCTTGTTTTTTTGCATTTTGGCCTAGTTTCTGCTCTACCTAGTGTCTCCACACTAACGCCCGCCCCTCCATACACCTGAGCTAACAACAGCTATAACTGGGAAAATAGCTCATAGCTATATCTAATGATAAAAGTGAGGTATTTTGTCAAACAAAATGTGCTGTGTTTATGCTGCTTAAGCTAGTTATCTACCTATATCGACCTATTATCGCCGTTCACTCGTGAGTCCAATGCCGGTAGATTCGCGTCTTGCTCCCTTTAACACATGTCGGCGTTTCCCTGGTTGCGAGATCTAAACTACTAGAACTGAAAGCGGCAGGTAACAGGCACGTAACATCCATATGCTGTATATATAAATAAATATATTTGACTACCAGCAAGACACCGGAGCACTCGTATCTATAACAAACGCGGAGATTGTATGAGCCCCGCGTCAGTCAGCCTTTCCGTAGAAATACATCGCTCCGTTATATATCTAACGTTACATGTTTTAAGGCTGATCTGTGCATGATAGTGCTGCATTATGTTTATCTATTTATATCGATCTATTCTTGCCAATTCCTTATTACCAGTGGAAAGGGGTAAGGCTAAAACACTTTGAATGGAATATCCTCACTTGTCAGTAAAAACACACTGAGGACCTTATCAGGAGCTCTCATTCAATGTCACTTCGACTATGCCGTAACATCATGGTACTATAGAACCACAAAGGCCCATAAAACAAGACTCCAGACAGCCCAAAATAAACTGGTTAGGCTTCTGCTAGGCCTCAACCCTAGGACACATCTAACCGCTGCTCATTTTTTGAGCCTTGATTGGCTACGAGTAGTTGACAGAGTGCAGCAGCTTGCACTGGGCCTGGTCTTCAAGATACGCTACACCACAAAGACACCCAAGTACCTGTCAACATACTTCCAAAAAGTGAACAACGTCCACACATACAACACCAGAGGAAGCTCCACGAACCACGTTCAACCGCGTTGCACCACAAACAAGGGGTTAAACTCGTTTGCAAACTATGCAGTAAAAATGTGGAACGCCCTTCCTATAATCTTAAAGGAGTGCAAAACACTGCCCACCTTCAAAACCACTCTCAAAAAACATTTACAGGAGGCTGCAATCCGTAACTGGACCCTCTAAATCAAAAATCAGATTAAAAGACCCGAACTACCCACTGTACATACTTTGTGTTTTGTCCCCCGCCCCCACCTGTGGTGTATGTCCCCACCTGTCCTACCCGCTGTACATACCTGATGTTTTGTTGTATTGTATATCTAGTATTGTTCTTCCCATGATGGATGTATTTTTATCTTGTAGATAGTAATAGTTATTTGTCTGTATTATCTTGTAGATAGTACTAGTTTTTTTTTTCTTTTCCTGTCTGTCTTACATGTAACGATGAATTGAAAATCAAGGACCCCAATTGAAATAAGCCAGTGGCTTTCTTGGGTTTTTATCCTTTTAGTTGACCTTGTATGTAATATGTACTCTCATGTACCTACTTCTGCAAATCTTCTAATAAAGTTTTCAATCAATCAATCAATAGGACTTTCCATTCAATGGAGGAAGCATGATACTCGCGAGTTCATCTCGCTTTTCCCCCCGTTGATGTATTAAACAATCTAAGCAATCTAATCAGAGCAGTTGTTATTATGTAATATTATTGATGGATGAGCCATTTTTGATGGAGAGCAGTGAGCGGATGACTGGATGTGAGCATGTATTTGAGTGTCACCTTTTTGGACCATCACCAGTTTGCACCCCTGATCAACGAAACAGGCACAATTGCTCACGATGTCCTGCTGGAAGAGGGAGGGAAGGGGGAGATGAGAGAGGGGGAGATGAGAGAGGGGGGACAACTTACTCCAGCACACCGAACTTCTCCAGTAGTTTCTCGGTCATTGCTCTCAGGTGTAGGAACTGGCCCGCGGTCTCCTCATTGTCGAAGGTGGCCAGAATGGCGGTTTTGACGAACGACGGACACAGGGCGTTGACCCGCACGCCGTAGTCAGACACCTTGCACACATCCTGTCAAAACAATCAAATCAATCAAACAATCAATCAATCAATCAATCAGTCAATCAGAACACACTTTCACACCGGCAAAGAACCGTGCCGGTTCCCGTTCGCGTTTGGGAACCTCCGAACGTTGGCGCTGTCTGGCGAACGAGCCCGGGTTCTATGAACGCGAACCGGCACAGTTCTTTGCCGGTGTGAAAGCCCTAACAGAGGCATCAGGCCGGGCCTACACCTGGCCAGGGGACAGAGGACAACCCTCCCTGCTGTTATTGGACTTCCTTCACTGTTATTGTGGTGTTGCTAAGCAACGATGTTACCAAATTCAGTTGTACAAAACACCTTCTCCCCTAGAGAGGTAAGCAGCAGAGGGATAAAAAAAAAAAACAGCTACAACCAAACGTATGAACAAGGCCTGGTGACTGTTTACCCTCTACTCTCATATGACATAATCCACCTGTGGATACCGTTGTATATATCTGACTTCCTCTCATCCCTACAGATACTGTGTATCTTACACCTTACCTGCTGTCATCTAGTGCTACCTCAGGGCTAATACTTTTGCTATGCTATTTCTATTATTAATTTATATTATTTTGCTACCCTATTGTCTCTTTTTTGTTGTTTTTTATAACTACTGTCATTTTCTCTTGATGCTGCAATGTCAAGGGACCGAAGCAACCGAAATAATTTTACTCTCTTATACTTGTATCTTCTTCGGCGTATGGGTAGTTGTTTTCCTCTCCACTTCACCAGGCTCGGGGCCGAGGGGCTACCCTTTTACCACCCCGAGACCTGGTTGAGGGGCTCACCTGGGCTGTATTTCTGGACACCCCTCCAGAAGCCCTGTCATCGTCTCGTCATCTAATACCGACAGACCATGCATCCCGTTGGGTGGGTGGTACACCGGGCAATCCAGGATAACATGGTCTGCGGTTTGGTCCTCTGCGCCACACTCGCACGACGCGTTTGGGGCCAAGCCCCATCTGTGCATTGATGAGCGGAAACGCCCGACGCCGGTCCGGAGACGATTGAGCCTCACCCAGGATAGCCTTGGCAAGTCCATCCCGAGGGGCTCAGGGCCGGCGACTGGGATGTGGTCGCGGAGTTTGGAGGTGTTTGCCTCCCACTCCGCGCGCCACATATAATCCGCCCATCCTGCCGCACTGATGTTAAGATCTCTGCATTGCTGCCTGAGATCCTGTGCGGCTTATACTTGTATAATGGGATGTTATGGTGTTATGGTGATGTCATGTTTCTGTAAGAAGCCCCTCTGTCTAGATTATTGACGGCAATATAAGGAGAGGTCTCCATGAAACTGTATGAAGACTGAGGTCCGAGTCTTGTTCAGGAGTTGCTCTCCAGACCAACTCGGCCAACTCGGCCAAGGCCGGTCTTTGTTATGTTATTTTAAGGCATTTTAGTAACGTTTTTCCACGGCAATGTAGCAATAAACTTGATTCTGATTCTGATTCAGAGCTGAGCTGTTGAAATGGAAGCTGTTGAAATGGAAGCCACATATTGCATGGAAAGGAGAAGGTGACGTGTCACCCTGGTTGTCTGTATCGGCAAGAGATAAGAGAGGGAAACTTCCTCTGTCTCTCTTTCTCACACACACACACACACACACACACACACACACACACACCCTCACACAGGTACCGTATTAACGGCTCTGCATTACATTGCCTCTGTCATTTCCATACATACATACATACATACAGTACATACACATACATACATACATACACACACACACATACACACACACACATACATACACACACACACACACACACATACATACATACATACACACACACACATACATACACATACATACATACATACATACATACATACATACATACATACATACATACATACACATACATACATACATACATACATACATACATACACACACACACACACACACACATATTGCCGTAGCCCTAGCATGAACCCTACCACAGACATGGAAAGGACAAGGTGACGTGTCTGTCACCCTGGTTGTCTGTATCGTCAAGAGATAAGAGAGAAACTGCACTTCCTCTATCTCTCTTTCTCTCACACACACACACACACACACACACACACACGCACACATAGAACATACCGCCATAGCCCGACTGAACCCCACCACGGCATGTTTGGTGGCAGTGTAGACCGGACAGCTCAGCAGAGGACCCAGGCCTACAGATACAAAGGAGCTTAGCGACAGTTGAGATTGTGACAGTTGAGATTGTGACAGTTGACATTCTGACAGTTGAGATTGTGACAGTTGAGATTCTGACAGTTGAGATTCTGACAGTTGAGATTGTGACTTACTTTTTAGGGAGGAACAAATATGTTTTCACTCAAATACATACCCAAACACTAACAAAACTGGAGACTGAGAGACCGAGTCTGCCTCACCTGAGCAACAGTAACAAAGAAACACAATGAAAGTAGAGCGTGGTGCTGTACCTGCCATGGACGCCGTGTTGACTATGACCCCCCCGCGACCTCCGTTCTCCTTCTTCATGTGTTCAAGAGCCAGGTACGTTCCTCTCACCACACCATTCTGACACACAACAATCACTAGTCAGCCATGATATAACAGTAATAGCCGTGGACTTATTAGAAGAAGAAGAATGGTAAATGGTAAATCGACTGCACTTATATAGAGCCTTTTTTGCTGCTCCAAAGCGCTTTTACAACGGCCTCTCATTCACCCATTCACACACACATTCACACACCAATGGCGGCAAGCTGCCATGCAAGGCCCGGTCCGCTCACTGGGAGCAATTTTGGGGTTCCGTGTTCAGTGAGGAGGAGGAGGAGGAGGAGGAGGAGAAGGAGGAGAAGAAGAAGAAGAAGAAGAAGAAAAAGAAGAAGGAGAAGAAGAAGAAAAAGAAGAAAAAGAAGAAGGAGAAGAAGAAGAAAAAGAAGAACGAGAAGAACGAGAAAAACGAGAAGAACAAGAAGAACAAGAAGTTCATGTATTACACAACCATAACCCCTGTTCTCCATGACCTCCATGACCGCCTGTCCTGTGGTGTTTACATGTTACGATAGTGTCAGTACTAATTTCCAGTATACTAACGATAATGTAAAGATAATCAACAGTCCTTCCACCGTCATACCAGGTTTATAGCCACAGTCTTCTCCCACTTGTTCTCGTTCATGATGCCAGCGTTGTTGCACACGATGTCTAAGCCCCCAAACGTGTCAACGGTTTTCTGAAAGGCAGCTGTCAAGGGAAGGCAAAGAAGACACAATTGCTCACTTCTCACACAAGCACTTCTTGTAATTTGAGTGAATTAGAGTTCTTGTTTTGGCTGCAGAAAATGCTGTATGGTATCATATTTCCAAGAAACCCAAACTCTCTGCAGACTTCAGGAAACAACATGGTTTATGGTTTTCAGTGCCCTTGACAACACATAAGAATGTGGCTGAATAAATAAAATGTGGGCGGTTTTCCCTGTTCCCTGATGGCTAATCTGACTCATTGTTTATGTGTGTGTGTGTGTGTGTGTGTGTGTGTGTGTGTGTGTGTGTGTGTGTGTGTGTGTGTGTGTGTGTGTGTCTGTGTGTGTGTCTGTGTGTCTGTCTGTCTGTGAAAACACATGTTTTCTGATTTGTTGATCACACAATCATTGCAGAGTATTGCTGATCAAAGTCCGTCCCTGTGATGTGGATCAAAGATACATTCTAGGATATCTGTTGTCTTAATCAGTTAATAAAACCTTATCAGAACAACTAGTTCTATTGTAACTTTACTCCAGGACATTTACCTTTACATTCTTCCTCTGATTCGACGTTGCATTTACAAAACAGAGTTCTGTCTGGTCCATAGGTCTGATCAAAGACTGCCTTCAGCTCGTTCCCCACTGTCTCATTCACATCTAGCAGGGCGACCTAAACACATTTTTAAATAAAAGCAGATCATTTTTCATCGACTAGATCTAGTCTATTCATCATGCATTAAAAATGTAATATTTTATTCATTATTCATCTTTATTAGGGTTATTTTAATTGACTTGACTAAAGTAAACGATTTCCCAGAGAGTTGAGTCCACGCTTAAGTCCACGCTTATTGATGGACAGGGAATGCACCACCGCAAGTCTTACCTTTGCTCCGTTTTCCAGAAGAATTTCTGCAAAACCTTGTCCCAAACCTTGCGCTGCACCGGTCACAAGCGCAACTTTGCCATTTAGTGCCATCTCTAAAACGAGTCGATAAGGACTGAAGAAGACGCTTGTAGGAATGGTATAACAGCAACTCGTTTCACTTCTACAGTAGCGGACGTCCCGTACACACCCCTACACTAAGTGAACAGGTCATAACTTATCAACGTTTTTGAAGGACGTCTCCTCGTCATCACAGGAGAATGCGCCGCTTGCGCAAGATCAGAGTCTCCCTCCGGGCTAGAGATTCCTTCAGCGGAACCAGCACGACCCCTGTCTGATTGAGAAACATTTGATTTATAACATCATTTAAATTATAGCAGTTTGTTCATCATCCAATTTGTAAATGTGCAAAATGTCCAACATTTTCATATCCTTTCCTCCTACGTTTTTATAGGATCTTGTATAAAATTGTTTTTTTCTGATTCCAAATAATGGCAATATTGAGAAACTGAACATGATATGGTTGTTTGCATAAACTAAGCTGTTCTTTTCATTGTGAATCTTGAACCCGTGTTCTTCTCAATCGTTCTTGTTGTCCCACAACCATTTAAAAACATAAAGCACTGTCTGCAACCCCGACCGTAATACAACCACTTGACACTTTGTTTTACTTTGTACTGCAATTATGGATGTGGCCACTAGATGGGATGGAATGATCATAATTATGTCAACTGAAAAGTTAGGCTGGAGACAGGCAGTGATGAATTTAATTATATATTTTACAATTGAAAGTGACTCTGTATTATAAATTCACCATGAATATTCTCTGTGTGCTGTAAAACATGATTATTTCATGATTGCTTTTCTCACATTCACGCTACACTCTCTGATGAACTGTTAAACAATAAAACGAATAAGTAAAAACGCAAATAAGAACAAAGCATAATGGCATATTAGTGCGTAACCTTGTGTGTCGGTGTCCTAAATAAGGAAAAAAACGTGCTCGACTCTAAATGATGTTCAGTTTGGATTCAAGTGTATTTAGGTGCTGCTGTAGGCCTACAGGCCGAAGAGGAAGGTTTGACGCCGAAACACGTCCACAGTGACTATGCTGATTATGAATGAATGAATGAATGGTCTTTATTGTCATTTATACAGTACAGGTACCATACAATGACATTTGTGAGGGGGGGCTCCCCTGGTGCTAGGAAAAAAATACTAAAAACAAGAAGGGAAAAGAGCTGGTTTACATAAATAAAGGCTACACTATCCACTATACTATACTATACAAATAAAACACTGTGCTGTACTCTATGGTATGCTATAAATATCCTAACATTTCCTATCTTTGAACCTTATGTGCACGAGGGTTGTCATATTGCACATAGTATTATTGCACATTCATTTAAAGTGTCGCAGTTTTGCAGGTTTGAAATGTTCACAGTTGTGTTTCAGTGACTGTGATTATGCGTTAAAACCATCACTTATTTTTTCTTCTTGAGAGTGCTGACCATATTAATGACTTATATTGTCTTTATGTCCTGTCAGGTCATCTCTGGGGAGGGGGGAGGAGGCGGGCTGGGCAGCACTATCAGCGGGCTTCATGTATGACACACCCCGGCCTGATAGCTGCCCGTCCTCTCACTGGGAGGGGTTGATTATAGAGGCTCATCCCACCACAGTCGTCTCACTGCGGGAGTTGCTGGGTTTCAATCTCTGGTTTAAAACACATAGGGCGAAGCAAGCTGCCCTCGGGCGCTGATCTTAGATCAATGTATTCGTTTCTCAAGTGTAATGGTTAAAGGATGAACAGAGGTATGTAAGCTGATCCTGGATCATTCAGAGGAGTCGCCTGGGGGTAACTGCACCTCAGCGTGTGGTTAATCCCCCCTGCCCCCCCCCCCCCACACACACACACACACCTATCAGGGGGTACAGAGCAAAATAAATAAATAATATGTTTTCACTACCTAGCCATCCATGAGACCACCGTTCCTCTTCAATTTTTCAACTATTTCTCAACAGTTGCTTAACCTTGGATCTGCACCACCCTCCCCCATGTGTACTGTGTTTAAGACAAACCTGAAGGTTAGGTTTACTCCACCCGAGGGGGCCTCCACCTGAGTAGGCCTGCCGCTGTAAGGGCTCAGGTGCTGTATACCCAACAAGACGAGGCACGCACAGGTATCTTTCCTTCTTTTTTGGGGAGAGAAAGACTCCCGATGGAAGTCATATGGATTCTAGTGCTGCTGTCATAAACTCACTAAATAGCATACACAATTGTACACCATCTTTTGTCCATGTCTTCCTTCACTCACAGGCCTTCCTTCACAGTCACACACACACATTATGCACACACGCATGCACGCACGCACATACACGCACACACACACACACACACACACATACACGTACACACACACACACACACACACACACACACACCCATACACCCACACACACACACACACACACACACATACACACACCCATACACACACACACACACACACACACACACACTCACACACACACACACACTCACACACACACACACACACACACACATTTATGCAGAGCAGCTTGGGAGACTCAGCGGAGGTGGTAATAGTTAAACGGCCCATTGCCTCCCTGAGTGAGGGAGATAGCAGCAGGGCAACATTGGCAAACATCCCCCTTACAGTGAATCACCAGTTTAGGGACGGGGTGGCAGCCTTATCAGGGGGAGGCTGGCGGAGGTAGACATTGGAGGACAGTGTGTGTGTGTGTGTGTGTGTGTGTGTGTGTGTGTACGTGTGTGCGTGCGTGCGTGTGTGTGTTTTGACAACTTGTAACAACATTTGAATGTGGGACATCTTTTCTTAAATATAGTTTTGCGTGGTTGTTTTCAAAAGCTTGCAGATGCAGGCATACAGTAGGTACCTGCGCGCCTTTGAAGTCAGCTCATTGAAGTTGTATGGTTATATATATGAAGTTGATACTGTAGGAAACACTGTAAAAAGTTAATCAGGAAAAAGTGAATTGAAGGTTATTCTGATGGAGTTACATCTTTACATTTACATTTTTGCCATTTAGCACACGTCTTTATCCAAAGCGACTAACAACATTTGTCTGTAGTAAATGAATCATCTATCGATCAGCCATCCTAACAAAAAGTAATCTATGCTATGAACCGGGGGCCACTCACTGGCAGATACAATGCGAGAAGAAGAAGGAAGAATTTCCTTTTTAAATGTATTTATAGTAGAGAAACTGTCTAGGGGGGAGTTGCCGCTAGGTGGTGTTTTGACTGAGTGCGGCGTGTGAGTGAGCTCTCTCTCTCTGGGTACGTTTGGCCACGGCTGAGGCCTCAGGCCGCATTGTGAAACGTGACAGCACAGACAGGCTACTTACTCCCTGGTGCTTCTCAATACCACCAATAGGATTCAGGTCAGATTTTGGTTTCCTCTTTCTTGCCGTTTTTGTTTTGTCTTTTACATGAATGATGCTTTAAACTTTTGAGAGAGAACTTCTGAGAGAACAAATAATCAATTGAGTTTGATTCTACCAGTTTTTTTGCGCATGATCTTTCAACAAAAAAGAGAGAGAGAGTTACACAGAGAGAGATATTACCACAGGAATGATACACGTACTGTATGTACATATGGAACAAGCTAGCAGTTTGTACATTGCGGATCACATTCCTCTGCCTCTCCACCTGCTCAGCGGGGTCCAGTACAGTACAGTAGCACTTTCACACACCCATTGTAATTGTTC
>NC_137693.1:10273791-10283791 GCF_963989245.1 Nansenia antarctica | reverse complement strand
AATTTGGTTTGGGGGGGGTTGATCATCGCGAGGAAAGAGGGGAAATGGCCACTCAGGTGGAGACCCCTCTTCTGCCCAACAACCCTCTGATCACACAGGAGGAGCATGGCAAGATGATCCACGGGGAGGAGGGCTGTCTGGAGGGGACAGGGGCGAAGCAGGGAGGCACCGAGGAGGGTTGCATAAACATGAATATGAAAGAAGACAACTCGGAGGAACAACAGGGTGAGATCGCAACGAAGGAGCCAAGCTCCAAGCAGGCGAAAGAAGAGAGTAACAGCCAAGAGAAGGACCACCTGGATCAAGAAGAGGCTTCTAAAGAGGGTGGGAAATGCAGTAAAAAGGAGTTCGCCGAAGCCCCCCCGCCCAAGGTGAACCCCTGGACTAGGAAAATGAACGCCGTGGTGACCGTGGTCAGCGTGAACGGACAAGCACATCATGGTTTGTAAATGTATTCTCCATAAAAACCTCGAGGGTCTTGACTTTCGTGCTTACTGTCAGTGGCAGCGGTGGGTTTTAGGGGTGCGTTCACCTGAGCTGTTTCATGACCCAGCCAGCACGGTGTGGCTGTCAGATAGGAGAGTTGAGGGTGTTCCTCACTCACACACAGTCAATTGGATAATGCATTGCATTGCTCTTATGAAGTCTCGTCTTGCTCTTTGCAATGCAAAGCAAGCCAGCTATATATAGCAGGAGCAAGGCCTCAAACTATTCTGGGACTACTAGAGTTGGACCTAGTGAAACTATATTACGTGATTACTACAATCGTGGAGTTGACGGTTCGAGACATGGTGGTGTTATCTTGTTTTGTGGGGAGGTACGCCCGTGCAGTTTTTTTTTTTTTTTTTTTTTGCATTACAAATGCAATAACATTGGCATCGCTTTAGTTGTGCCAAGTGAGTGTCAGTCTGTCAGGCCCCTGGCTTCTGTCTGCAACAAGCTGAAGTCACAGGTCGCTTGCTTGAACCCAGACAGAGGTAGTTAGTTTGCCTATTTTTAACAACGACAGACGACCATGCATGCACTGTTGAAAAAAGAGTCTCCCATCTACATCTAACATCTCCAAATGTCCCCTTGTTGGACTGTCAAAGCTGCCCAAAGCCCTGTGGTTTGTTGCTTTGTTAAATGCACAACACCCTTGCAACCCTTGTCCAGTAGTATCCCAACCAGATGCATGGCTCTAACATGGCTGTGATGTTAAGCAGAATAGTTTGAGGCCCTGCATCCTATATATAGCTGGCTTGCTTTGCATTGCAAAGAGCAAAGACGACTTCATAAGAGCAAGCTTTGCAATGCTTTATGCATTATCCAATTGACTGTGTGTGAGGATGTGCTTTGGTGCTCCCCAAAGCACCATCAACCATCACCTCCTCCATGCCAGGGTTGAGCTCAGTGCACTGTCATGTGGGGGTACGCCTTGTACAACTCCACTCTTTGCCATTTTTGCTCGCTGGTGTGTGTAGCTTGCTACCTTTGTTAGGCGATGTTTGCGTTGACGTGTAGCTATAGTCAATAGACATCTGAACCTAGTGTTTTCGGTGGAGATGTGGCTTAGCTTTTCACGGTGCCATGGGTGCTTAGAGAGGCTGGCTAACAATAGCAGCCCAGGCCCAGCTAGCTTGGGCTAGACCACCACACCGATAATCCTTGAGCAACATGGGGCTAAATTAGCCAGGGATCTCAATTTTGAATTGAAAACAGTTCGGTTAGTTTATATGTATTGAGCATTTTTGAAAAAATATTTAGTCTTAATACTAAAAAATATTTGTTATGGAACCGGTCACGTGTCCTCTCCACGTGTTGCCCCCACACTAGCCCAATACTGCCCTTTAAATTCAACCGCATGGCACACTTACTATTCACATCGATCGGTTGTGTGTCTGTTCAAGAATAAGGCCAAATCTTGATTATGATGTGCCTGTCATCGTGGTTGATGGGCAAAATCTTGGCCCTTGGCTTTGCCTTCATGTGATTCATCAAGCCCATGGGTGCACACACACGCCGCATGATCACATGCTATCCACTTAGCCAGCTTAGCTTGTGGCTATCAATGCGACCGATCGCCAGGATATTGATGCATTGAGGAGGTGTTACTAATAAAAACAGCATTCAGGGTAGTGGTACGTGTCGATACGTGTAATGTCTTATGCGTAATTGTTGTTGGTGAAGACAGCGGTGTGTGTTTGGACAGGGAGGAGATGCTATCCCCCATAGCTCCCCACCCTGGGCTGACTCTCTCTGTCAAGACAACGTGGTCCAGTCTGTGTCTATGGAAGCATATAGCTGACTCAATTCAAATGCTAATGCAATATGAGATTGCAATTGCATGTTCCACTTTTGTTCCACAAAAAAATGTGTTCCACAATCTCATATTGCATTAGCATTTGAATTAAGTCAGCTATATGCTTCCATATGTGTCAGCCATGTGATATTGCAACACCCTCGGTTAACTTAACGTGACGCCAGGATCGCTACCCCGGTCCCCCTGGCCTGATCGCGTGTAAATGGGGGGTAGTCTCTCTGTGAACCTGTTGACGAGTGTGGGTTTTTCGGTGGGTTTTTCTTTGTTTGTTTGGGGGGTGTATGTAATGTATGCGGTAGACAAAAAAAACACGCGTAAACACAATGCCACACACACTGGGCCTCGCTTCCATCCGTGTTCCCCCTCCCCCCACACACACAGCCAGACTTGCTGCTTAGCTGCTAGTGTTGCTAACAGGCATGTTGCCACTCCATGTGCTTTGATAAACGAGGTTGATATAGGTCCAATATGTTGTATGTACGTGACAATGAATGAATTCTGCCTGTGTGAATTCGAACCCCCCCCCCTTTAATTCCCACTTGACATTTTGACATTGGTTTGCCTTAAACTGTCTGATCTGAAGTGAATCATTACACCATGAGCATGAACACATGGTTAGTATAACTGAATTAAGTCAGTGCTTCTTCTCTGCACATGAAAGTATGATTCTGCTTATGTATAAGTGTTGTACAGTAATGTGTACTCGACAGATATGTCTGTAATGTGTCTCGAGTTGCATAACACATCATTATAGGACCCCCCCCACACACACACACACACTCATGGGGTTGAAATGGCATGCTTCCTTGAAGGCATATGACACCATTTTGGGATCATAATGCTATTTACAGCCAGTTTGTGAATATCTAGACGTATAGACAGATATACGTTACCCAGCTACTCTGTCCCTTATTTTGCTGTTAACAGGTCCTTGTCAAAGCTCTTGGCTAATTATTTTCTGTACATTGTGTCCTCGAGGTCAGTCATGCTGTAGTAGACATATCTGTGAGAATGACAAACCTGCTGTCTTTGACGTGTTCCCAGTGTGCCCGTTCTGTTAACACCGTATATACCTGATATCTACCAAATTTGCCGTTGTGACACATAACACTTGTAACCCTATGGCTTTGTTTGTGTTGTATGAACTCCTGAATGATCAGAACCAAAGGATTGCCGCCACAATGCCACATGCAGACTCATTATGGACGCTGTGTGAAAAGTGGGATGAAAAAGTTGATTTTACAGTTCCGGAGCAGGGTTTGTGTTCTAGCAGCACACCGGTATGTTCTATACAGGGTGATGTTAGGGATGGATCATCAAGCAGCAGATCATTCGAAGTGTCATGAAGTATAGTGGTCAGAATTGATCCAATTCAACCACTACGAAAGGAAATGGACAAAAAAATGCACATTTGTAAATGTTTTAAACCTCCCCATCTGTTTTATGTCATCTCATCCTTCTTTTTTATATCAAACGTTCTATCGTAAATAGGTGCCAAGCAGCAATGGTCCTCAGTGGCTGAGGGGTTGTGACTCTTGTAAAGGAAGCAGGTCAGGAGTGACTGGCGGATGGGTTTAGTCTCTCCCATTAGCATTCCTTTAGTGCTTGGGAAACCTTCACAAACAAGTGCAAATTGAGGCCCTCTGTTTTAATTGCGTTCAGCCGACATTGGTCGAAGGGCCTAGCAGACGAGTTTCCGAGTTTCCCCAAACATGCAGAGTTGTTGGCACAACTTTGATATGACCGGCAGGATGATACAGATATGACATCATCATCATCATCATCATCATCATCATCATCATCTGTGATGTTTAAAGCGGCCAGTGCACATATAAAAACTCAGGTTCATTGATCAAGCATCGGCACAAGCATCGAAAGTTGCATTAGCACCCATGTCTGTTTCCAGAGTGTCTCCCTTCTCACCCTCCCCGGAGCCTCTTTGTCCTTGGCGTGAAAGACCAGGGGGGTGTTCCATCAACGTCGCTAAAGGAAAATCCAGGCTTATTTTGATACCTTTCGTGAGACTTATTTTGATTAGTCTTGCGAGACGTATCAAAAATAAGCCTGGATTTTCCTATAGTGACGTTGATGGAATACCCCCCCCAGCCCAGTCACAGCGTATTGACCGGTGTTGCCAGATTCCATCTACGCTTTCCAGCCTTACCAGAGCGTAAACCCTGCCCATTCCACTACAAAGCAAACGGCCATTTCAAGAGCACTTGATTTGGCGCTCCCTTTCACACTGTATGGTCCTCTGTGGCTCAGTTGGTAGAGCACGGCACTAGCAACGCTTAGATCATGGGTTCGAGTCCCGCTGGGACCATATATACTGAAAAATATATGCACTCACTGCGATGTAAGTCGCTTTGGATAAAAGCGTCAGCTAAATGGCATAATATTATTATATTATGTATGGGCGGGAAATGGCCCAATCTGGCAACTCTGGTGTTGACAAGGCAGTGTGTAGTTGGCAAGGTGTCGGGACCCTGTTGGGGTCGCGACTTGGGAAGAAGTGCTGATGCGTGAAGGCTAAAGTGGGATCATAGTACAGTATGTATTCATACCACTGGGATGAATGACAGTTTCTGTCTTGTCTGCTAGTCAGGGGTAAATAAAGTTATCTCTCTTTGGTGCTGCCACGCTAAAAGGCAGCGATAAAGTTTCTCCTGTGTTGCGTAATTTCACTACAAACTGTTTGTTATGTGCTTCTTAATGTGCTTACACACAGCTGTTCAGCCAGACTGCCTTGAAGAGACTCTTAGTGACGGGGGAAGAAATTAGCTGCATCTAAAGCGTCTTGTAGACTTTCTCATGTCTTTTTTATTATTGTTCTTTCTTTCTTTATTTTTTTAAAGCAAAATCTCTTCTTTTTTTGACCAGACAATGGACGCAGGCCAGCTATAAGGGGCTGGTTCTAAAAGCTTTGAGGTAGCAGAGTGAAAGTGTGTGTGAGTGGAGGAGGTGGTGGTAGTTTTGGTTTGTTAGTGTTGTGCAGTGTCTCTCTCCTTCTCTCTCTCTCTCTCTCTCTCTCTACTTGTCCACCCCTCCACCCCTCTCTCAGCTGTTTAGAGCGGTCCTCCGAGGTCGCTCAGCTTTTATCTGTTAAAGAGCTGCATCTGGGCTCAGAGATATGGACACGTCCCAATGAAAGCACAGTGTTCTTCAGATGGGAGTGTAGGCATGTGCCTTGGGTGTGTGTGTGTGAGAGGGAGGGAGACAGAGAGAGAGAGAGAGAATGTGTGCGTGTCTGTTAAATTGTCTGTGTTTAGTGTGTGTGTGTGTGTGTGTGTGTGTGTGTCGCTAAGGCCTCAGGCAGAGGGCCACCTCCTCCTCCTCCTCCTCGTCTTCCTCTCTCCAGCGCAGTGCTCCTCCAGTGTCTGAGCCTGCTACTCAGCGGGTGGTGATGTCACCCTACTGATCATGTGACGCTAGTGAGAGTCTTCGAGGTGTCTGTGTCTCTCTGTGTGTGTGTGTGTGTGTGTGTGTGTGTGTGTGACAGAGACGGACTGGGCAAGGCTGTCTGTATGTATGTGTGTCTGTATGTGTGTCTCTGTGTGTGTGTGTGTGTGTCAGTGTGTGTGTCAGCCGAGAGCCGGCATGCGTCCTGTCTTTTCCTCCATATTTGGTTCTGGCTGTTCTCATCCTGAGTTGCAGGCAGGCAGTGCTGCATGGGTCTAATCTAGGACGCGGCTGTCACCGGCGCGCTGGCAGTAGCGCACGCTAACACGCTTTCATAGATTTTTTTTGCCTTTAGATGATGTGTATGAATTAGACTGCTTTTCATTTACATTGATTTATTATACCCTGTCTTTTCTTTCTCCCTCCCTCCCCCCCCCCCCCCCCCCCCCCCCCCTGCCCCATGCTTCTAATGCAGCTTCGGTCCTAATAACAGAGAGACGCTCAAAGAGACGAAATGAGATTTCTCTGAAGTCTCTTTTTTTTTTCTTTTTTTTTTTCCCTTCTCAGTGAAGGCTTTTTGGCAGTAGTAAAGATGTAATAATAAGCAGCCGTCACATGTCCTTATTAAGCTCTCAGACGCAGACAAACATCACAGTTAAAGATGGCATGGCTCTTTGTCTGTGCCAAACGCGTTAATTCCAATCTCTTGGTAGCAACTTGGCTAGTGGCGTTTCTCACAGAAGCTCAGCAGTTAGCTACACATGGCGGGGGCACTGGTGAAAAAAAAAAAAAAAAAGTGTTCTTTCTTCTATCACGACGACTGCCAATGGCCCCTGGCCTGGGCTAGATTACTCTTCCTGCTACGACTGGTGAATTGATGATTCAGTTGCTTAGGCAAATGTATCGATCGTAAGTCGCTTTGGAATAAGGTCGTCTGCTAAATGCCGTAAATGTAAATGGTACGCGTGTGCGCGTGTGCGCATGTGTGTGTTGTCTGACGGGCCCACACTCATGTGGTCCTCTGTGGCTCAGTCGGTAGAGCATGGGCGCTAACAACGCTTAGGTTGTGGGTTCGATTCCCGCTGGGACCATACATACAGAAAAATGTATGCACTCACTGCAATGCAAGTCTCTCTGGATAAAAGCTAAACGGTATCCATTATGTCCGATTGCATCATGCGGAGGAGGGCCTGATGAATATTTGCCTGTCCAGTTTGTTTATCTAAGACCTTACTGCCTACGTGGCACGCGGCTCATTCACAGACCTGACGTCCTCTGGGAGTTTCAGTCGAGTTTTCAGAGACGTACTGTACGTTACAAACACCCTTGACAATTTTGGCTGTGGCCTCCACCTGAGTAGGGCTGGAGGGGGGCGGAGGGGGCGGGGTGTAGCCGCGGGTGGCTAACATGCTAATAGTAGCCTCTGGTTGTCTGTGTGCACTGCAAGCAAGCTGCAGCAGAGACCTGCTCTGACTATTGCCAGGGAGAGACAGAGGATGATTGATAGAGTGAGAGAAGGGGGTGGGGAGCGGGGGGAGGCGGGGTGGCAATGATTGAGAGGGAGGGAGCGGCTGGGCAGGGTGCTGTGGTTCCCAGGGGCTGTCACAGGCCTCCAGCCCTGCTGACGACCACTCACAGGTGGCTGGTCCAGACCAGATCACTGCGCTGAGCAAACACACACACACACACACACCCATACACACACATACACACCCATACACACATACACACACCCATACACGCACACACACACCCATACACGCATACACGCACACACACACACACATACACACACACACACACACACACATGCACACGCACGCACACACACACACACACACACGCATACACACACACACCCATACACACACACACACACCCATACACTCACACACGCACACACCCACACACATACACCTACACACACACCCATACACGCACACACCCACACCCATACACACCCACACACACCCATACACACCCATACACACCCATACACACACACACACACACACACCCATACACACTCTCTCTCACACACACAGGTGTACACACCCTACACATGCATGCATGCACACACATACACCCCCCCAAAAAACACACACACACACACACACACTCTTGTGGAGATGAGAGAGAACAGAGCGGTGTCTTTGTCAGCGCTCTCACACACAGAGGATCATGCTGCAGCACAGCCATGAAGAGAGCAGCGATTCTATAAACCCGTCCATCCAGCCTCTAATGTGATTGCTGCTTTAGAGGTTAATTGATCACAGCAGAGTTTGAGTTTTATCCTGATGCGTCTTGCCACTTGGTTACTGGGCAGCGACGTGCACTTTGGCATCAGGCCTAGTCCCTGCTCTCGCTCCTTCACACACACACACACACACACACACACACAGAGCTGCCCTTTAAATATCACCTGATGAAGCACAGAGCGCGCCGGGAACTGGTGAAGTATGGTATGTCTGGCATGGCGGCCTCGTGGTGGGACGCATACTGTTGTACGACCGCCAGCCAAGCCCTGGGTGATTTATCTGAGGAGAGGCTGCTTTTAACAGGCCAGATCCAACGTTCTCACTTCTTCTGCAGGTGTAGACCGAGGCACGGACATTGCACCGTGCATCGACATTGCCCCCCCCGACCCCCCCAGAGCAGTTTGAGATTCCCCCAGACACTGACACTGAGTCTGGTGTCGGAGGTGTTAGACGTTTTGTTTTGCGAGTGCCACATCACACTAATGAAGTGATGATGCTTATTTTGTTCTCTCCGGTGCTCCGTCTTTTTGAAGGTCACCTTGCGTTCACAATCAGCGGTGCTGGCTGATAACCTTATTTTTTAGGTAGCAGGAGAGTTTGAGGATTGGGGACATTTATCTTGAAAGTTAATGTGTAATCTGTTTTTAGGACAGAGTATGCACAGTTGGACAGGATGGGACTGCTTCCTACCGGAGTCTCATAGGCCTGTCCTCATCTGCAGGTGTCGAAGAGAAAGTTGTTGTACATTTTTTCCCATTCAATTGCTCTCACAGTTTTGGATGTCGTCGGCTTTAGATGAAGCTATCGACACACGAATGTGGCCCAGATTTTGGCTCCTGATGTCTACCAATAGGGAGTGGAAGCAGGATGTCTCAATGTAGTTTGTTTGAAACTTACTTTCATTTCAAGACGATTTCTTTTTTAATTCAACAACAACAAGGTGTTGTGTTGTGTATAGACTTACACGTTTCTTGTACGTTTTTTTTCTTTCGATTTAACTAGTGTTCGGTTCTGGTAACAGTTTCTCAATTATTCTGTCTCTTGAGTACACAATTTACAGACTTATCTAAAGCTAGTTAAGCAGCCAAGAAAACCTAATCCTGTATCTTACACCACACTTACATAAGCTATTTAAACAATCCTGAAGGGAAACATGAATTAGTTCAACAAATCACATTCTGACAACACTCTTCAGTGCCCTGTTACCACGAGAAGATGAAACTGTTGCTAGCATACATCAGTCAGTGTAGTGCATGTCCAACCCCCCCCCCCCAAAAAAAAAAAACTATCTGTGGTGATATAGAAAAATATTGAGGGGTTTCGAAAGACCCAGTAGCAGCAACTGATCGCTCCATTCATAATGTCAGCAGTGGTCAAGTCAAAGTTTTCTGGGAGGGGGGACGACGACGACACTGGGGTAATTCAACCCCCTATTTCAAAGGTCATAAGGTCACCTGAGAGGGTCACAGCGAAGAGCTGCGTTCCCAGTCCAGCCCCTAACCTATCACACACACAGGTTCAGTTACGCCCGTACTCCTGGCTCAGGATTGGCCTATTGGGTGACAGTCTTTTCATTCTGATTGGATAACAACTTGAATACATCAAAAGTTTCGAAACTGTCTGAGGGAGCCTGGAAACCTCCTCAGTCTGGTTAGTCTGAGAGGTGAGAAGTTATTATAGTTATAAGAGGTGATAAGATATTAATCCCATTCCACAAAGCCAGGGGGATGACTGTTGCCTGGGCTACTATCGCTGTGGAAGAACCAGGGGAGGCTGGTGGAGGTAGAAATCGGAGGGACGGGCTCACTCCTCATTCAGTTCCATGCATTACAATGAACCCATCCTCCGATTTCTACCTCCACTAGCCTCCCCTGTGCTGGGAAAACAGACTGGCATTATTTTCTTGGCCTGATGTTGGAGCATGTGACCTTGGGGATAAGAGCATCAGAGGAATTAAACGTTTTGAAACATGCACTGTCATCCAGCGTGTTAGGCAAAGCCCACGCAGGGGAAGAAAGATCAATGTTCCATTTCAGAGCGG
>NC_137693.1:10233791-10268791 GCF_963989245.1 Nansenia antarctica | reverse complement strand
AATGTAGGTCAGAGCAGGGCCAGGAATAACCAAAGCTGAAGGGACTGGTGCTAAGGCTCGGGGGCTGGGGGGGCTAGGGGGGCTAGGGCCTGGAGATGAGGCTGGAGGTGGGGGCTCCTCTGAGGGATGTCCTTTTAGGGATCCCCCCCAACATTACGCAGGTGCTCTGCGGCTATTCTGGGCCTGGTACACCCCTAACGGTTAAATCAACCACTCTCACCTATTCACAAATGAGTCTCCCACCAGAATATGATATTGAAGTGTTAGCCTATATACGAAAATATATCGTTTTGAATAGAGTCTCTTTTTTAATATATATATATATATATATATTCTTTTCTTGTTGAGTTTCACCGGCCGGATGTGCGGCTGTGAGGCGGTTTGACGTCAGGTTTTGGGATCGGCCTTACTCTAGTCACCGGTGGTTGTTTTTGTCGGAGAGTGAGGTTGAAGCATTTCCTGTATGTAGGGCGGAGGGCCTGAGGTGTTGAATCACACTTCAACTACACCACCCTCCCTAGATACCTTCTCTCTCTCTCCCTCCCTCCCTCCCTCCTTCCCTCCCTCCCTCTAGAACGACAGCACATCCTGCCTCCTACAGGACGACTCCTGTCGGTTCTATAGAATCATAGAATGAGAGTGTTGGGGCCTAGGTTCTCTCTGACGTCGCCCTTGGAATGAGATTCCATAGAAGTAGAACACGTTCTGTAGATCCACACGTTCAATTCACATTCACATCACTGATTTTTCATACCGTTTTGAGTTCGAACACACAGCCAGTCACGTGCAGCATCCAACAAGATGACATCACCACCTCCACCTCCACCACCACCACCACCATCATTATCCCACATCATTGTCTTCTGTGTGTGCGCCATTGTTGAAAATGGCAGAACTCTTCCTTCCTTCCCCCAGAGCGCTTCAGTCCTGTACGTCGCACCCTCCTGTCTTCTAAGTGCCCTTGTTGTGTCCCCTCTGCTCAGATTGAGTGTGTGACGCGGACGGTCTCATGCCCCGCGCCCCCCCCTGTCAGACAGGGCAGAGAAGTGGTCTCCACTCGGAGAGCCCCCGTAAGTCAACCCCCCCTCACCCCGCAGGGACCCCCCAACCGGCCTGGGGTGTGACTGACCCACTCACTGGCTAATTGGCTGATTAGTGACTGACCCACTCGCTGGCTGATTGGCTGATTAGCTGACTGACTGGCTGGCTGGCTGGCTGGCTGGCTGACTGACTGACTGACTGACTGAATAGTTACTGACACGAAACAGAGGACTGACTAGCTACAGACAGATAACATGCTGGCTGACTGACTAGCTAGCTAGCTAGCTACACACATACCATGACAGAGAACTTACTGACTGACTGACTAGCTACAGACATAACATGACTGACTGATTAACTGATAGATAACATGACAGCGGACTGTCTGATTGACTAGCTAGCGACAGACAGACAGATAAGATGATGACAGACTGGCTGCCTGACTGACTAGCCAGAGACACATACCATGACAGAGGACTGACTAACTGCCATGTTGTGTGTGTGTGTGTGTAGCTAGAGGACTGCCTGGATGACAACACAGGAAGTAGCTCAGTAGGAGTGGTGTTGTGGTTGTGGCGTGGCCTGCTGCTACAGTGGATGTTAGCCTGTTGATTGGCCGTTAACCACACAAAGGAAATCAGTTGATAATGCGTTCGCCAAACAATGCAGTAGAACGGAGTGGAATGGAATAGAATGCTGAGTCTGCCAGCTAGACGTATGGGGAGATGAGGCTTCGTATGTCTCCAATCTACTCTTGCCATACAGCCCCCCCCCCCCCATAGCCCTAAGGTCATCTGGTTTATTAACCCATTCCAAGAATTAAATCAAAAAATGGAGAGGCAGCTTTCTGTTATTATGCTACTTACAGCTGGAACAAACTCCCATAGATACCAGAAGATATTGCCCTTAACTCTAACCACTTTTAAAACCAGGCTAAAAAAAACGTGTTCTGCGGTGCATACACTTAAATCTTTTCAGATTGTTTTAACTGTTCCTTTTATTTTAATATTTTCTTTATTAAGAACTGTTTTTTACTTTTTGATTTTATTTAGTCTATATGACTTACTCTAATATATAATGTCTTTCGATGTCTTATGTAAAGCTCTTTGACTTGCCTGGAAAATGTGCTATACAAATAAACTTGACTTGAGTCTATTGGTCTAGGGAAGCATGACTTACTCATGTCTGCCTAGCAACAGTAGGAGGAGTCGCCACTTGTATTCCTGTTCAGATACAGACAGCCAAACATATAACCAAAGTTACAAAACCGTTCCATACGTTGGCCATACTTCTGTCTGAGTAGGATTACATAATGCTATTGCACTGGCAATCGACAGCAAGTGGGTTATCTTCCTGGTTTGAGTGTCAGGCGGCCATTAGCGCCATTAGCGCTCTAGAACATTGTTAGGGACGTCCTCTCCCACTAGGGGGACTGGTAGGTGGTTTTGTCGCATTATCTTCCAAGGTCAAGAAGCCCTCCAAAAAGGAAAAAAGTAGTAATTCAATCGCATGTTCCAAGTTCTGTGGATGTCGGAAAATATGATGGATATGTGTGTGTGGGTGGGTGTGTGTGTGTGTGGGTGTGGTAGCTAGAAGACTAACCCTCTGACTTGAATGCTTTGCATGGTTTCCCTGCATAAACCCTGAGAGACAGGCTATGCAGATGAGGTGAAGTTATTTACCTGAGGTACAGCCCGCTGTCGAGGTAGTAGTGTTTGATTTGCCTTCGTCTCCCACCGGCTCTGCATGCTGAGTTGGCTCGAGAACAAAGATGATCCATTTCTCCAGATGTGCCAACTCTCTGTGGGTGTGTGTGTCCTCCCAGTGTGCCGGTTCTGCCTAGGTGACAGTGTTGAAGGACACTCCTGATCTCCCGCCTAGCGCTTCCCGTAACACCCGTTCACACCAGTGACGTGAATGAATGTCCAACCATGTCCACTCATTAGTTTTCACCCTTGGTGGTGTCCTCACCTATTTAACGCTCTCTCTCTCTCTCTCCCTCTCTTCCTTACCCTTCACCCCCCTCTCTCACCCTCTATCTCTTCCTTTCGGTCACCCTCTCACCGTTCACTCTCGGCCCTGTCGCTCCGATTTCTCACTCCCACCATCTGCCCTGTCCTCTCCTCTCTCCCCCCCCCTCTCTTAATGATTTCTCATCATCTCCCTCCATCTTTCCTGTCCTCTCTTCCCTGTCTGTCCTCTCTCCCCCCTCTCTTAATGATTTCTCATCTTATATCCCTCCATCTTTCCTGTCCTCTCTCCCCCACTCTTCCCCTCTCTCCCCCACTCTCCAGGCCCCCAAGAAGCCCTTGGTGGTGAAGAAAGAGCTGAAAGAGCTGAAGGAGAAGAAGGACTCCAACGAGGAGAGCAAGGAGAACCTGAAGGCCAAGTCTGACGACTCTGGAGAGGAGAAGAACGGAGATGAGGACTCCCAAAAGAACGGACAGAGGAAGAAAGGTGAGCCCGTCCGTCCGTCCCCCCCTCCGCCTCCCTTATCGCTTTAGTTTTAACTTTTAATTGAACCACAATGTCGTGGTCGGCGATCAAAGATAGTTACTCATCTACTTATCATCGCTAAATCTACACTTTAATTGGCCTTAAAATGTTTACCTAGCTGCGCTGCTAACTTCACAACCTGGCTCCGGGCCACCCGTCCGTTCTTCTGGGGGAGAACACTGACCACTGACATGATGCACTGTGGGTAACAGAAAGGTAGAAATCGGAGGACGGGCTCATTGGAATACATGGAACGGAACGGGTGCGTTTGTCACCATTGGTCCAGTTGATACCGTTCCTCATTCCATTCCATTCCATGTTTTATTATATCATATGGGACACCAGCTGGTGAAACCATAAACCTCTAAAATGAAAGTGAAGCTTATTGTCAACGATATCTGGTTTTTGTTTATTTTCATAACACGCAACTTGAAGTTTTAAAGTACCCACTCGATATAATAAACAACAGTTAAACGATCACTACATACGTATAGTTTGTGGATTGGATTCACTGTTCTCGTTTGCTGTAGGCTACCGGTAAGTGATACTTGACTTGTAAACATACTCTTGTATGTTTGGCTGACTAAACATACACGTTTTAGGACGTGTTCAAAAGCAAGGACTGTGTTCATCTAGTTATGTGTAGTTATGTATTTTTAGCATGTCGATGTTCTCTCAGCATGTTGTGATGTTATAAAAACGCAGTTAGACGTTTGTAGCGATGTACCGCTGTTAGCCGCTAGCTGTTAGCCCCTAGCTGTTAGCCGCTAGCTGTCAGCCCCTAGCTGTTAGCAGCGTTTGTAGCTGCGGTTTCATGAAGTCACGTTTCTCCCATTCTGTGTTTGAGGTGGACCAACATTCAAATATGCGTGTCGTCTTCAATTGTTTTCTGATTTCAATGTATGACATCATTTGAAAGCTTACAATCTGTAGTTTCATGTTCAGTTTCATGTGAAAAACAGAAAAATTACTTGGGCAACTGCTTTATGGTTTCACCAGCTGGTGTCAACATATAGAATATTACCCTTTATTCAAAGCAAACTTCACAGTACAGCGAGTGCACACTTTAGTTTTTTGTACATATGGTCCCAGCAGGAATTGAACCCGCAACCCCATTACCGTTGCTAGCGCCGATGTGTCCGTCTGTAACCCCAGACGAGAGAACAAGAGAGAGAGAGAGTGTGTTAATCTGCACGCCTAATTTAGCATAGGGCCGTGTCTCAACCCTGTCTGGTCTCAGATCGGCTTGACAGGCTTTTAACCCGCACATGTACTTCACTTAACCTGTTAGTGGGCTGAGTGGGACGGCTCTGTCAGCACAGCGGGGGGGAGGTTGGCCAGCAATTAAGGGGTTAAATACCCAGCCAGCCTATTAGCCAACCACTGAATTTCTTTCTGACCTTTGGAATAGGATTGTCTTCACTGATAGGGCTTACACACCGGCAGTTCCGAACGCCGGTTCGCGTTCGCGTACCGAAACCTCCGAACGTTGGCGCTGTCTGGCGAACGAGCCCGCGTTCATACCGGCGTTCGGAACTGCCGGTGTGAAAGAGGCCTGAGAGGGGGAGAGAGGGAGAGAGGGAGGGAGGGAGGGAGAGGAGAGGAGAGGGAGGGAGGGAGGTAGAGAGGGACAGGGAGAGGGAGAGGGAGAGGGAGAGAGGGAGAGGGAGAGGAGAGGGAGAGAGAGACTGGCTTCCGTTGCACTTTCTGTATCTGCACCACTCTCCTTTGTCTCTCTCTCCTACCTGTCTGTCTCACCCTCTCTCTCATACCCCTCTGTCTTCCTTTCCACTCTCTCCTCTCCCTCCCCTTTCTCTCACTCCCCCTTTCCTCTCCTCCTCTCCCTCCCTCCCTCCCTCTCCTCTCCCAGTCTTACCTCCACAGTCAGCAGATAGGCAGAGGGCCACGTCACTCTAACTGGCAGGCACTCAGGTCCCAACATGCTCTCTGGCCCCCTCTCTCGCTCTCTCTCTCGCTCTCTCTCTCTCTCTCTCGCTCTCTCTCTCTCTCTCTCTCTCTCTCTCTCTCTCTCACACACACACACACACACACTCCGCTAACAGAGCACTGAGACAGCCTGCTGGCCAGATGGAGAACTGCAGCAGTCAGAACACAGGAGAGGGGGGATGGGGGGGGGGGGGCGGGGTACTGTTTCACAGGGGTTTAACATACATAGTAAAAAGAGAGATACTGTTAGATGAGATATTGGTGATATTTGAGATTTTATCAATATTACTCAGCGTTTTATTGTGTGCGTCCCAATAGGAGTGAGAGGTCTCATGTAATCATCAATCAACTGGCCGTAAAATATTAGTTTTGGTCTACTAGAGGTGTGGATGAGAAGATTCACCAGACACAAAAAAAGTTTTTTTAAACCAATATTAAGGCAAAAAACACCGTAGCACCTGACACATGTTTACTCTCACAGAACCACCCTCCTGTAAGGCTTCAAGTTTCACACCCTGTCAAAACACAGCTACATATCTCCCCCTGCATTATTCTCTATCTCAGGTGGTCGAGTGCCAGTTGCTATTTTGCTTTTACGCCTCATTCTAGGTTGTAACCAGAGATCCTTGTGGTCACTACGAAAGCTCAGAGACAGTCAGCAGTTAGTCAGCTGGAGCAGATGGATGTTGTCACATGTTGACTGATGTCGTCACAAATGTTTCCCCTGATCCCCTGATCACTTTTTTCGTATAGGCTAATGTCTAGTTAAAGTCAAAGTGCTTTACGACAAGAACAATACTAAACAATAGAAACAATAGAAACAACATGAACCATAAACCCCCAGAAAGCAAGCTACGGGAAAACCACTTCCCCAGAGTGGAGTAAAACACAGGGCCCGGTAGCCAGTTAGTGGGAGGATTCCCGCTGGGACCATATATACCCAGACGTGTGCACTGCCATGTAAGTCTAATTGGCATTTATTATTGTTGATGTAAATGTCTTTATTAGGATAAACCCCTTGAGATGCATCATCTCGTTTTAGAGAGGTGATTATTATTATTATAGGATTAGGGTCTTAATCCTCTGTAGGTTGTATAGCTTGTGCCCCCGAGCTTAGATGGCGCCTTGCATGTTGTCTCTCTGGGGTTGATAGTTATGTAAAAAAAAAAAAAAAAAGTGGCCTGGGGTGGTCCAGTGGTCTGGCACCACGCTCTGCAGTGCGCACACACTTATTATGTGTTTAACTTAATAAATAACATTATGCCCGTGTCAGCTCATGCCCTGCTGACATGCCCTCTCTCTCCCTTCTTCTCCTTACTTTCCTGTCTGTCTTCACTCTATCTGTCCAATAAAATGAGAAATATGAGTGGGACTGCCCCACTCCAAAAAAATAACTTTAAAAAACAAAACAACAACAATAAAACAGATTTGTGTGAATAAATATTCTGTAATCGTTCCACAGTTTCCAAACCTCATCTCTCTCTCCCCCCCCCCCACCTTCCAGGAAACAAGCACAAGTGGGTCCCCCTGATGATCGAGGTGAAGTCGGAGGGGCCCCGGGAACGCTCGGCGTCCAGGAACAACACCCGGCAGAACGAGCCCCCCCGGATGCCCCCCAACAGCAGGAACGACCTCCGAGGTGAGCCGTGATGTCATCAACCTGCGCCACCACTACTACCACCACCACTTCTGACCCCTCAGGCATTGTCCAGGAGCCACTGCTTACTGTGCCTCTCAACCGGGGGAGGCTGGTGGAGGTAGGAATCGGAGGACAGGCTCGTTGTAATGCATGAATTGCAACGAGCCCTTCGTCCCCACGGTTTCTACCTCCAGCAGCCTCCCCTGCTCTCAGCCCCTGACCCGTGTGCAGATCCGACAGAGGTGCGTGTGTGTACGATGGTGAGGGGAGAACTCCACTGTCAGAGGTGCAGCTGAGTCTGTCTCCGTCTCATACCTGCCCAGACCTCTCATAGGGCTTTCACACCGGCAAAGAACTGTGCCGGTTCGCGTTCGGAAACCTCCGAACGTTGGCGCTGTCTGGCGAACGAGCCCGCGTTCATACCAGTGTATCGTTCGCCAGACAGCGCCAACGTTCGGAGGTTTCCGAACGTGAACCGGCACGGTTCTTTGCCGGTGTGAAAGCCCTATCAGATCTGGGCCAGAGCCAAATGAGGCCTCGTTTAGCGAGAGAGAACCTTTTAAACAATGGTGTCTCTTTACTGTCAACGACGGGGCGATTGACTTCCACTTTTGTTATGTATCTGGGTGTATTGTTATGTTATCTGGGTGTATTTTCCAGACTGATGTCTGGGGAAAACAGATGATTTCAGTGTTTTAACACGTCTCTGTGCGTGTGTTCAGACTGTGATCATCGGGAGTTGTATTACATGTCCTTTTCTATATCGTACTAACTTGTTTTTTAAGGTGTTTGTGCGTTTTAACATGTTCCGTGCGTTTTAACATGTTCTTGTGCGTGTTTTTAAAGTGTTGCCGTGCGTGTTCCCAACGTGTTCCCGTGCGTCTTTTAACGTGTTCTTAACATGTTTTTCAGACTGGCACAGCGGAAAGTACGAGCGGGAGTGGCGTGACGACCACGACGAGGTGTCCAGCGTCAAGAGCGAGGGCGCGCCCTTCCGCGCCGGGTTCAGAGGTCGCGGCCGTGGCAGGGGGAGGGGCCGAGGGCGGGGCAGAGGCGGCAGCCGAGGTATGTACACCCCACACACACACACATAAACACACACGACAACAACTAACAACTAGAGATGGATGAGTTCCTTGACCTTCGTACTACGCACAATGACCTTCTATAACCCATCATAGGGGTAGTGGTGGTCTAGTGGATAGTGAGTTGGACTGGTGATCGGAAGGTCCTGAGTTTGAATCCCACCTAGGAACACCACCACTAGTGTGCCCTAGTGTAAGGCACTTAGAGCTAAATTTACTCCAGGAAGAATGTCTCTGTAACCTGTAATTGTAAGTTGTCGCTTTGGATTAAAAGCGTTTGCTAAATGGTAAATTATCATAGGCTAAGGAGAAAAGATGATCTTGGAGCTGTGAAGGTTTTGGGGAGGAGGGCGGCGGGTGGGGGGGATGCGGAGAGGGGGGGGGGGGGTGGGGGTTTGGGTTCACCCAAAGTTTAGTAGTCAGAAAGTCTTGGACAGGAACGTGCGACACGGCAGCGATCCCAAACGCTTCCAGCGTCCATTTTAGCTACTCCAAAAAAGCGTCTTGAAGTCTTGTCTATATTTAGTGAGGTCCTGCCCTGCACTTATGTGGTCTCTCACTGCTGCTTCTGGAGAACAATGCTGGCAGAGGCAGCAGCCTGGAGCAGCCCGGCCACATGTCTGTCTGTCCTCACGGCCCACCAGGGCTCCTCTTCTGGCTGGGCTGGTGTGGGCTGGTCTGCTCTCTGCTGGGCGGGGCTGAGCTGGGCCGAGCTGGGCTGAGCTGAGCTGAGCTGAGCTGAGCTGGTCTGGGTTGAGCTAGGCTGGGCTAGGCTGAGCTGGTCTTCTCTGCTCTGCTGAGCTGACCTGGTCTTCTGTGCTCTCTGCCGTGCTAAGCTGCTCTTGTCTACTCTCTGCTGGCCTGAGCTGGCCTGAGCTTAGCCGAGCTTCCTGTGTGGTGGTGCTGCCTGAGTGGTGGTGGTGGTGCTGGCCTGAGCTTAGCCTAGCTTCCTGTATGGTGGTGCCGGCCTGAGCTGAGCCTAGCTTCCTGCGTGCTGGTGGCAGACTCATGTGAACGGTATGGCTCTGTTGGCTTTGGTCCTCTGTGGCCTTCCTCTGGCCCCGCGGAGGATACAGTAAAAACACACCAATTGAATAACAACCGGAGGGTGTTGGTATGAGACGAGGCCCGCGTGTGTGTGTGTGTGTGTGTGTGTGTGTGTGCGCGCGCCTGTGTGTGTGTGTGCGTGTGTGTGTGTGTGTGTGTGTGTGTGTCTGGAGAGGCCTGTTGGTTTTGGCAGCCTCTGTCCTCTGGGTCGGCCATGAGAGTCTGAAAACACCCCCCCCCCTTCATCTGAGGAGAACGAGGGGAGCAAATGAAAGGGGGAGGAAATGAAAGGGGGAGGAAATGAAAGGGGGAGGAAATGAAAGGGGGAGGAGTGGAGAGAGGGTGAAACACGCCCCCTCTCCTCCACCCCCTGCCACGGTATGACCTGGCTCCTCTTCTCCTCTTATTTGTCCATATCCCTCTGTTCGTTCCCTCGCTTCGCGGGACTTCCCTACACAGTGGAACGGTCTGCAGTCTTAAGAATGTCCACCAGGGGAGCCACATTTAAGTCTTTCATGATGATGAACATGAACACATTATTTACTCTCTGTCAGTCCCTCTTTTTTTTTCTCTCTCTCTCTCTCTCTCTCTGTCCCTCTTTTTCTCTCTGTCTCAATCCCTCTTTCTCGTCCTTTCTCTCCAGCCCTCACACACACTTCCAACAGCTATGTCACACGTCTCCCATATGTCTCTTCATATGTCCCCCTCTACCTTCTCCTCCCCCTCTATCTGCTCCTCCCCCTCTACCGTCTCCTCCCCTGTTTGATTTTAATTTGATAGCTGAAAATCTACTTTTAAGAACTAACCTGAAAATCAAATAGCAGTAGTGTTGTTGTTGTTGTTGTTGTTGTTGTTGTTGTTGTTGTTGTTGTTGTTTTGTTAGTAGTAGAAGTTCTGGCCGCTCTCTAACATCTCTACCCCCCCCTCCCCCCCAGGTCACTATGACTACCATTACGGCTACAAGGCGTACGACGGGAAGGACGGCGCCTGTGGACAGAAGTTCAACAGCACCGTCACCTACTACTACGACAACATGAGCAGCAACGACCTCTACACGGTGGACCAGGACCTGCTCAAGGACTACATCAAGAGGCAGATGTGAGTTAGCTACCGCTCCTGTTAGCTAGGCAGACTGGAGTCCCCTAGCCCTCCTGTTAGCTAGGCAGACTGGAGTTCCCTAGCCCTCCTGTTAGCTAGGCAGACTGGAGTCCCCTAGCCCTCCTGTTAGCTAGGCAGACTGGAGCTCAGCCAATGGAAACGTGCGGAGCGCTAGGCGTTACTGGCCCTTCCATTGGTTGAACTCATGGGGGTACTAAGGGCACGGGCAGCTTCCATTGGTTAGCTCATGTGAGTACGAGATGTACTGGCCCTTCCATTTGTTAGCTCATGTGAGTACGAGATGTACTGGCCCTTCCATTGGTTGCTCTTTATAGGTGAAAGGTCAAGTGTCAGGTTCCATCTCTACTGTAGAATTACATTCATCTGTGGTTTGAATTAAATCTGCCTCTGGTTTGAATTTATGTTGACGATATAACTGACTTAAGTGGAGTGCACTGAACAAATGTGTTTTTAGTTTCCAAAAAGAAGCTGGTTGCCAAAATATTTTTTCCTAATGTGTTAATGTATGGCCTCCTGAAGTGAAGTTGACTAAACTAAATGTAATTTATTTTACCCCAATTCCGAAAAGAAGCTGGTTGCCAACATCTTTTTGTCTTAATGTGTTTATTTATTCCCTCCATCCCTCCCTCCTTCCCTCCCTCCCCCCCTCCCTCCCTCCCTCCCCCCCTCCCTCCCTCCTTCCCTCCCCCCCCCCCCTCCCCTCCTCCTCCCCTCTCTCTCTCTGTAGTGAATACTACTTCAGTCTGGACAACCTGGAGCGGGACTTCTTCCTGCGTAGGAAGATGGACCAGGAGGGCTTCCTGTCCATCGCGCTGGTGGCCAGCTTCCACAGGGTGCAGGCCCTCACCATGGACGTCAACCTCATCATCGAGGTAACCCCCACCCCCACCCCCCCACGCCTCTCTGGCAGACCAGGGCAGGCTGGCGGAGGTAGACATCGGAGGACGGGGCTCATTGTAATGCATGGAACCTGTTTCATACTATTCCCCATTCCGTTCTGTGCCCGTTCCTCCGATTTCTACCTCTCCAGTCAAACTCGCTCTCTCTCTTTCTCTGTCTCTCTCTCTCCCTCTCCCTTTCCCTCCCTCTTTCTCTCTCTCTTTCTCTCCCCCTCTCTCTCTCCCCCTCTCCCCCCCTCTTTCTCTCTCTCTTTCTCTCCCTCTCTCTCTCCCCCTCTCTCTCTCTTTCTCTCTTTCTTTCTCTCTCTTTCTCTCTCTCTCTCTCTCATTCTCTCTCTCCCTCCCTCTCTCTCCCTTCCTCCATCTCTCCCTCTCTCTCTCTCTCCCTCCCTCTCTCTCTCTCTCTGCCTCTTAGTGTTCAGATCTCCATGGATACACATACTAACCTTGCTGTTGTTGCTTGTCTCTCTCCTCCTCAGTCCCTGAAGGACAGCAAGGAGGTGGAGATCATCGACATGAAGATCCGTAGGAAGGTGGAGCCGGAGAAGTGGCCCCTCCCGGGCCTGTCCATGCCCGACCCCAACCAGACAGACTTCTCCCAGCTCATCAACTGTCCCGAGTTTGTCCCACGCCAGCCCCTGGAGCAGACAGGTACGCCCCTACACCAGCCCATACAGCAGACAGGTATGCCCCCAAACCAGCCCATACAGCAGACAGGTACGCCCCTACACCAGCCCATACAGCAGACAGGTATGCCCCTACACCAGCCCCTACAGCAGACAGGTACGCCCCTACACCAGCCCATACAGCAGACAGGTACGCCCCCAAACCAGCCCATACAGCAGACAGGTACGCCCCTACACCAGCCCATACAGCAGACAGGTACGCCCCTACACCAGCCCCTACAGCAGACAGGTACGCCCCTACACCAGCCCATACAGCAGACAGGTACGCCCCTACACCAGCCCATACAGCAGACAGGTACGCCCCTACACCAGCCCATACAGCAGACAGGTACGCCCCTACACCAGCCCATACAGCAGACAGGTACGCCCCTACACCAGCCCATACAGCAGACAGGTACGCCCCTACACCAGCCCATACAGCAGACAGGTACGCCCCCAAACCAGCCCATACAGCAGACAGGTACGCCCCTACACCAGCCCCTACAGCAGACAGGTACGCCCCTACACCAGCCCATACAGCAGACAGGTACGCCCCTACACCAGCCCATAGAGCAGACAGGTACACCCCTACACCAGCCCCTACAGCAGACAGGTACGCCCCTACACCAGCCCATACAGCAGACAGGTACGCCCCCAAATCAGCCCATACAGCAGACAGGTACGCCCCTACACCAGCCCATACAGCAGACAGGTACGCCCCTACACCAGCCCCTACAGCAGACAGGTACGCCCCTACACCAGCCCCTACAGCAGACAGGTACGCCCCTACACCAGCCCATACAGCAGACAGGTACGCTCCTACACCAGCCCATACAGCAGACAGGTACGCCCCTACACCAGCCCATAGAGCAGACAGGTACGCCCCTACACCAGCCCATACAGCAGACAGGTACGCCCCTACACCAGCCCATACAGCAGACAGGTACGCCCCCAAACCAGCCCATACAGCAGACAGGTACGCCCCTACACCAGCCCATACAGCAGACAGGTACGCCCCTACACCAGCCCATACAGCAGACAGGTACGCCCCTACACCAGCCCATAGAGCAGACAGGTACGCTCCTACACCAGCCCATAGAGCAGACAGGTACGCCCCTACACCAGCCCATACAGCAGACAGGTACGCCCCTACACCAGCCCATACAGCAGACAGGTACGCCCCCAAACCAGCCCATACAGCAGACAGGTACGCTCCTACACCAGCCCATACAGCAGACAGGTACGCCCCTACACCAGCCCATACAGCAGACAGGTACGCCCCTACACCAGCCCATAGAGCAGACAGGTACGCCCCTACACCAGCCCATAGAGCAGACAGGTACGCCCCTACACCAGCCCATACAGCAGACAGGTACGCCCCTACACCAGCACATACAGCAGACAGGTACGCCCCTACGCCAGCCCATACAGCAGACAGGTACGCCCCTACACCAGCCCCTACAGCAGACAGGTACGCCCCTACACCAGCCCATACAGCAGACAGGTACGCCCCTACACCAGCCCATACAGCAGACAGGTACGCCCCTACACCAGCCCCTACAGCAGACAGGTACGCCCCTACACCAGCCCATACAGCAGACAGGTACGCCCCCAAACCAGCCCATACAGCAGACAGGTACGCCCCCAAACCAGCCCATACAACAGACAGGTACGCCCCTACACCAGCCCATACAGCAGACAGGTACGCCCCTACACCAGCCCATAGAGCAGACAGGTACGCCCCTACACCAGCACATACAGCAGACAGGTACGCCCCTACACCAGCCCCTACAGCAGACAGGTACGCCCCTACACCAGCCCATACAGCAGACAGGTACGCCCCTACACCAGCCCCTACAGCAGACAGGTACGCTCCTAAACCAGCCCCTACAGCAGACAGGTACGCCCCTACACCAGCCCATACAGCAGACAGGTACGCCCCTACACCAGCCCATAGAGCAGACAGGTACGCCCCTACATCAGCCCATAGAGCAGACAGGTACGCCCCTACACCAGCACATACAGCAGACAGGTACGCTCCTACACCAGCCCATACAGCAGACAGGTATGCCCCTACACCAGCCCCTGGAGCAGACAGGTACGCCCCTACACCAGCCCATACAGCAGACAGGTACGCCCCTACACCAGCCCATACAGCAGACAGGTACGCCCCTACACCAGCCCATACAGCAGACAGGTACGCCCCCACGCCAGCCCATACAGCAGACAGGTACGCCCCTACACCAGCCCATACAACAGACAGGTACGCCCCTACACCAGCCCATACAGCAGACAGGTACGCCCCTACACCAGCCCATACAGCAGACAGGTACGCCCCCACGCCAGCCCCAGGTACACTCAGTGTGCCGGCATTTAACCCACTCAGTGCCAAAGAATTCCGGAACACTCACCGCCTGAATCTGCCAGGTGTTTTATGTCGCGTTTACTTTTGTTTACCTAGCGACAGTGCTTTGATTGGCTTACAGCGTCCTATTTGGAAGCGTCATATTTGGTGAATAAAGTCATCCACGGCACTCTAGAATATTCACAATTTGGGGTGACTTTCTTAATTTGGGGCGACTATGCTGCCTTGTCAATGTAGCTGCCTTGTCAATGTAACTGCCTTGTCAATGTATGCTGCCTTGTCAATGTATGCTGCCATGTCAATGTATGCTGCCTTGTCAATGTATGCTGCCATGTCAATGTAGCTGCCTTGTCAATGTAGCTGCCTTGTCAATGTATGCTGCCTTGTCAATATCTGCTGCCTTGTCAATGTCTGCTGCCTTGTCAATGTCTGCTGCCTTGTCAATGTATGCTGCCATGTCAATGTATGCTGCCATGTCAATGTATGCTGCCTTGTCAATGTATGCTGCCATGTCAATGTAGCTGCCTTGTCAATGTATGCTGCCATGTCAATGTAGCTGCCTTGTCAATGTATGCTGCCTTGTCAATGTATGCTGCCATGTCAATGTATGCTGCCATGTCAATGTAACTGCCGTGTCAATGTATGCTGCCTTGTCAATGTATGCTGCCATGTCAATGTATGCTGCCATGTCAATGTAACTGCCGTGTCAATGTATGCTGCCTTGTCAATGTAGCTGCCTTGTCAATGTAGCTGCCTTGTCAATGTATGCTGCATGTAAATGTAGCTGCCTTGTCAATATATGCTGCCATGTCAATGAATGCTGCCATGTCAATGTAGCTGCCATGTCAATGTAGCTGCCTTGTCAATGTCTGCTGCCATGTCAATGAATGCTGCCATGTCAATGTAGCTGCCATGTCAATGTAGCTGCCTTGTCAATGTATGCTGCCATGTCAATGTAGCTGCCATGTCATTGTAGCTGCCTTGTCAAACAATATGTCCGCTGAGTAGGGGAGTGCGGGGTATGTTGTCACACGCTGTCTTAACATTTACTGGGAACAATACATCACAATGGTATAAATGTCATACCAAATGAAAGAAGGACGTCTTGTGCACATATTTTGTATTGATTATATCTTCATATCTTATTTCAGTACAGAGCTGTAGACCGTTAAATAGCTGTAGACCGTTAAATAGCTGTAGACCGTTAAATAGCTGTAGACCGTTGTCTAACAGACAGTGTCTTCCCCAGGGTCTCCCAGGGCTTCCACGCCGGTCAAGTCCAAGACAGAGGAGGTCAGTAACCTGAAGACCATGCCCAAGGGCCTGTCAGCCAGCCTGCCAGACCTGGACTCTGAGTCCTGGATCGAGGTGAAGAAGAGGCCCAGACCCTCCCCTGCCAGACCCAAGGTGAGCGGAACTATTTAGATAAAGTCCCGTTCGGAAACGTTATTTGTGGAATGAGCAACACAGCTAAACGTGTGGGTAGCAACCCAAAGAAATGTGCCCAAATCCCCTGCACTATTCTTCTGTTGGTATTAAATATAATGTGTATATAATGTATAATATATAATCTTATTTTATTGATTTTTCTCCATTTGGGATCATATGATCATTATAAGATATACGGGTTTGACGCCCATAGAAGTTGCGAAAGAAACTTTGTGGTGGTCCGAGATTACAATTATAAAGAGTAGAATGATACTTGAAGGAATGATACACACACACTTAGTTCAGTTGGACGTTATACACGGTAAACTATTATGAAGCGCATCTCAGGTATTTCAAAGTACTTGACCTGGGTCAAATACATCATGTCACCCTCCACCACCACCACCACCATTCAGTTCACGTTGACCCCCAGTGTGTATGCCTGCCTGCCTTCTCCACACCTCTACATTGCCCTCTCTCTCTCCACTTCCTTGTCTCCTCTCCATCACGGTACCCGCCCCCCTCCCTCCCTCCATCCATCCCTGCATCCCTCCATCCACCCGCGTCCTCCTGCATCCTCGACTGACGTAGACCCCCTCGTTGCAGCAGAAGGAGGAGGGCCCCCGTTCCCCGGTGCCCGCCAGCCCCGCCGACCCCGATGCCCCCCCCTCCTCGTCGTCGACGGCGACCCCCGCCGCCGGAGGCCCCCCCCGGGAGGAGCAGGACGAGCCGGAGGAGCTGGACTTCATGTTCGACGAGGAGATGCAGCAGATGGACGGCCGGCGGAACACCTTCACCGACTGGTCGGACGAGGACTCGGACTGCGAGATCGACGACCACGACATCAACAAGATCCTCATCGTGACGCAGACGCCGCCCTACCTGCGGAAGCACCCGGGCGGCGACCGCACGGGCAACCACACCACGCGCTCCAAGCTGACCAGCGAGCTGGGCAAGGTCATCAACGACGGGCTGTTCTACTACGAGCAGGACCTCTGGGACGACACCTGCGACCCCGAGTACGCCACCATCAAGGTCGGTCGTCTGTCTGTCTGTCCTGTCTGTCTGTGTCACCTGTCTGTCTGTCCTGTATCTATCTATTTCTCCTGTCTGTCTATCTATCTATATATCTCGTCTGCGTCTCTCATCTATCTTGTCTATATGTCCTGTCTATCTCTGTCTGTCTGTTTGTCCTGTCTGTCTGTCTGTCTCTCCTGTTTGTCTGTCTCCTGTCTGTCTGTCTGTCTCTCCTGTCTGTCCTGTCTGTACTCACTCTGTCTGTCCTGTCTGTCTGTCTGTCCTGTATCTATCTCTCCTGTCTATCTATATATCTCGTCTGCGTCTCTCATCTCTCATCTATCTGTCTGTCTGTCTCTCCTGTTTGTCTGTCTCTCCTGTCTGTCTGTCTGTCTCTTCTGTTTGTCTGTCTGTCTCTCTGTCTGTCTGTCTCTCCTGTTTGTTTGTCTGTCTGTCTCTCTGTCTGTCTCTCTGTCTGTCTGTCTGTCTGTCTCTCTCTCCTGTCTGTCTCTCCTGTCTGTCTGTCTGTATCTATTTCTCCTGTCTGTCTATCTATCTATATATCTCGTCTGTGTCTCTCATCTGTCTCGTCGGTCTGTCTCGTCAGTCAGATGTCATTATTTTGGCCGTAGATAACTTTGAGTTGTATTTCTTTATTGTGAAGTTTGTGTACAAGAAATTGTGATTGTAATTTAGACCCCTGGGGTGGTTTAGACCCCATGTTGTGACAGTCGCCGTTGGTTTAGACTAGGGCTGCAACAACGAATCGATGAAATCGATAAAAATCGATAATGAAATTCGTTGGCGACGAATTCCATTATCGATTCGTCGGGTCTTGTTCCATAACAAACCTACTTCCTGTTGACGCACGCCACGGTGTCTTGCGGAGCTGCCGCGGCGGCTACATTTAAATCATGGCGGAGAAAACGTCTCGACCGAAGTCGTCCAAGGTGTGGGAGCACTTCACTTTAAAAGCTACAGAAAAATGTGTTTGCTGCAACCTATGCACAACCGACCTTGCATGGCACGGGAGCACAACGGTGATGCGAGAACACCTTAAAAGAAAGCACGTGACAGTGATGGATGAAGACGGCTCAGCCTCAGCAGGGTAATTATATTACGTTGCGTTTTTAAGTGAGGATCGTTCGTTTCACTGGCACAGCTGTAGGCCTAAGTTAGTTCTTCTCGTTTATCTAATAGATTCTCCCTCTTAATGACCTATTGTATTTTTAGCTTGCTATTCGCATTCTATGCCTTCAGCACCGGAGTATGCTCATAGTCACTTGTATTAGTAAGGAGACGCACTTGTGAGTTCTGGCGAAGCGTCAGCTAAATGACTGTAATGTAATGCGATAGCCAGTGAGTGTTTGCTCGCATTCATGAATTCAATATTGCATGACAAGTGTATTTAGCTAGCTGGCTAACATCAGTGGTAGAGCAGAGGTGATAAGCTAAAGGCTAGCTAGTGGTAGCCTACCAAGCTACCCGTGAGTTAGAGTGAGGCACTGACTGTAGCCTAGCCTATTGTATGGAGTGAGAGGACACATTGCATTGTTTTGGAGCATATCTGTTATATAAAAACATTAGTGTCTTGTCTGTAGCCTATATTGCACTTTGGGTTACTGACCTTTACATTAAGCAAAGTTATTACCTAAAACAATGCATGTATTGAGCTAGAGTTCAACTACTTTATTGAAACAATCTACCGCCATAGTCCATGGCCTGTTGTTAAACCTATTTGATGTAGCAAATCCTTTTTTATTTATATTATTTATTATTTATTATTAATACTTATTCATTTTGCACATGTATATGTATAGGCCTGGCTGAGTTAGAAAACATAAATTTTCTTTTTTTTCCTCATTTGTATCCGATTAATCGAAAAAATAATCGGCAGATTAATCGATTATCAAAATAATCGTTAGTTGCAGCCCTAGTTTAGACGCCTTCACTCCAGTGTAGCGGACTCGCTACAGAGCCGCCATATTGCAAAACCAGTTGTAGACCGAGAGTTGTGTATCTCCTCCATATAGAACATCTTTGACCCTACGCTACCAGGGCCGGTCGCACACCTCCTCAGCACCACCCCCCCTCTGCTGTCTTGTGATGGCTGCTGCTCTGACACGGACACTTATGACCCCGACACCCACTGATACATATTTTGTTGTGGGCTATTCTAGGTTTGGAAACTATTCCCTGTGTTGTGACGAATCCCCTATTCTAACACAGAAAAAACCCATTATCAAACTAAAAGTTTTTTTTTTTAACAGCGCAGTGATTATTTAAAGGGGGTTATTCTAGGCCCAGAATCCATCCACAGCCATCCATGCTGTGACAGTCGCTATTCTTACATTCAACAATCGACCAACAAAGCACAACTCTTATGACCAGGGGGGTGATGCTTAACTTAAGTAGGGAGTGGGCCATTCTGACAAGTTCCAGGTGTGTGAGTAGTTTCTCCCCAAGGCTGCCCTGTGTGTGTGTGTGTGTGTGTGTGTGTGTGTGTGTGTGTGTATAGTGTGTGTGTGTGTGGGTGTGTGTGGGTGTGTGCCTGTGTATAGTGTGTGTGTGTGTGTGTGTGCCTGTGTATAGTGTGTGTGTGTGTGTATAGTGTGTGTGTATAGTGTGTGTGTGTGTGTGTGTGTGTGTGTGTGTGTGTGATGTGCTCTTTGTTTGGGCTGGTTCTGGAGGACAGCTCTGGCAGGCCAGAGAATGGTCATGTGCAGCAGTGATTGTTGTCCCCCTGTGCCATTGTCGCGGGGGAGGTCTTTTGTTGCGACGCACGTGCCGCCCCCCATCCAGGGCCGTGTGGAAAACCAGCCCGTGTTTATAAATACACCCCCCCCCATCCATGGGCTCGTTCTGAAGGAGTTTGTGTACATTTACATTATGGGTTTCTGGGGGGGAAGAATGGCTCTTCGACGATCTGAGGAGAACTTGTTGGAGATGGCAGAAGAAGATGTGAGTGTTTTATACAGGGTCCCACAGGGGAGTAGAGTTGCATTTTTTGTTCGCTTTTATCATTTCCCCTGTGTTGTTGTTTCTTAGGGAAGAACGGGGTACTGTATATAGCTTGGTGGTTAGTCTTGTAACAGAAGCTGCATTTCCTTTAAGCGATTAGTTATTTATTATTATTATTTATTAAGCGAACAGCGACTGGTGAAAGGCGGGAACAAGTCGGCAACCAATCAAAATGTTCAGACTTTTATTCTGATTTTTTTTTTATAAAATGTCAACGTTGTTGAAAACCAATGACACAAATGTATTTACATTTTTCTGAATAAAAGTCAGAATATTTGGTCGGTTGCCGACTTGTTCCCGCTTTCACCAGATGCTGTCGCTATGGTTACTCTTGTTGGCATCTCCCTGCTGGGAATGGACTACTAGGCTAGTGGGAAGAGAAGGGCATGGTAGAGATAAGGAATAAGACTGTATTCAAGTATGAAGTTCTTGTTGGGAGACAGACGACTGGTTGATTGACGGTTAGTCTTGTTGACTTTTGGAGGGATGGAGGGTTAGACTGTGTTTTTGGCTGCCTAGCTCTGTCGCTGGGGGTCCTTGTGCAAACCTCTCAGGAGGAGGTCAGTTATACTCATCACTGTGGAGGACAGAGGAGGACTGGCCCACGATTCCATCTCACTTTGAGTAAATGGGACATTTTGGTTTTCCTACGTTTTGTTGGGAGTACGGCGACGAAAACCATGTGGAAATGTTTGGCTAAGCTTAAGCATTTACCTTAACATATACCGGCTAGTACGAAGATGGATAAGAGAGTACTTCTTCAGTGTTTATCTTTGTTGACCTTGTCGTGTGTGTGTGTGTGCGCGTGCATGTATGTGTCTGCGTGTGTGTGTCACTGATCCTGTATGTTCCTTGTGTTTGCAGCAAGAGGTGGAGAACTTCAAGAAGGTTCATCTGATCAGCCGAGAGGAGTTTGACTGTCTGACCCCAGAGCCCCCCGTGGACCCCAACCAAGAGGTTCCCCCCGGCCCCCCAAAACCCCAGCAGAGTAAGAACACACACACACACACACACACACACACCAAGACCCCAACAGAATTGGAACATTCACACACCATGACCCCAACAGAGTAAAAACACCCACACATACCCACACACACAAAGCTGTACACAGGCTTGCAGAGCTGTCTCTAAAACCGCCCATTCTCAGACAAACCTTTACAGACAAACCTTTACAGACAAACCTTTACAGACAAACCTTTACAGACAAACCTTCACAGACAAACCTTCACAGACAAACCTTCACAGACACCTTCTCACATCTGATCTGACACCAACATCACATTCCCTCTAACCCCATCTGATACATCTGTGTCTGTGTTGACATGAACCCCGTCTGCCTCACACATAAACTGGGCGGTAGTAGTAACAACAAGAACAACAACAACCGCTGCTAACTGCCCCCCCTCTCTCTCTCTCTCTGTCTCTCTCTCTCTGTCTCTCTGTCTCTCTCTCCGTCTGTCCTTCCTCTCCTGTCCCCCTCCAGTCCCCACAGACGCCTTGGCGAACAAACTCTTCGGCGCCCCCGAGCCGTCGACAATAGCGCGCTCGCTACCGACCACCGTGCCCGACTCGCCCAACTACCGCAACGCCCGCACGCCGCGCACGCCGCGCACCCCGCATAGGAAGGACCCCGCCATGACGCCACGCTTCTACCCCGTGGTCAAGGAGGGCCGGCCGGTCGACGCCAAGGTAAGATGCCGCCGCCCCGCCCCGCCCCCCTCTCCTCTGTGGTCGTCTGTGGGAGAGGGAGGGCCTCAGGCTCTGGGTCAGATACATACGCCACATACTTAATGTGGTGCCGTAATGTCAGATACTTGTGCTACACCCCCCCCCCCCCACATCAGAGTTGTGTGAGTGAAAATTATTATATGTAATAAGCTACATTTAAGATTCAAACTCCATCATCTTAAATTGAATATCTACAGCAAGCTATAGAAAATGATTTCCTGTTGTCACACAATAAAACCAGTTTCTCTACTTGAAGCTTGACATTGGCTAGACAACAGACACATTTAAATGATTACAATGAAACCTGTTTTCTCTGCTTGTCCTCCTGTGCCATACATTTACATAGAAACTCAGAACAATGCTGAGTCACTCCAGAGTGATTGCCCGGCATTGTTCACTCTATGGTCACCACTCCTCACTTTTGTTATACTGTAAGGAAGGGAGGGTCAGATTCCCCCCTAACCTTCATCCCCATCATCTTCCTCAATGTTCAGATCCACACCCCTTGTAAATGATTGGTTTAGACCTCACCTAAGGGTGGACTTGTTTATGAGGGGAACTGAGAGCATATATACTGACATGTAATGAATGATCTTGACTTTACGAGGAACTTTGAATCGTTCAGATGCGTCTGACGAACCTGTAAACTTCCTCCTTCTGCAGAAGAATATTAAATATCTTTTCTTATACATCTTGAAACGAAACAGGCTGCCATTATTGAATAATTTGCTCTTACAGTTGCTAACTGTCCCCCCCTCCCCTCTCTCTCTCTGTCTCTGTCTCTCTGTCTCTCTCCGTCTCTCTCTCCCTCTCTCTCTCTCTCTCTCTCTCTCTCTCTCTCCCCCTCCCTCCCTCCCTCTCTCCCTCTCCCTCTCTCTCTCTCTCTCTCCAGACCCCCAGGAAAAGGAAGACCCGACACAGCTCCAACCCCCCCATGGAGTGCCACGTTGGCTGGGTGATGGACTCGCGGGAGCACCGGTCCCGTACCGCCTCCGTCAGGTGAGAGCCACGCCTCTTTCACGTCCGCTTAACCGCTACGTAACCGCTAACGTTTCAACGTCAATTTATTATTTTCATATTAATCTTATTCTTTATTTATACATTATCAGCCTCGTTTTGAATTAGTGGTGATTAGTGGTATTTGGTTTGCGTGCGTTTTAAATGAGTTTTCCCCCTCCCCCTCCACCTCCACCCCACCCCCTCTCCAGCTCCAACGCCAGCCCGTCGGAGGGCACCCCTGCCCTGGGGAACTTGGGCTGCACTCCCCAGTCCCTCCCCAAGTTCCAGCACCCCTCCCACGAGCTGCTCAAGGAGAATGGCTTCACGCAACACGTATACCACAAGTACCGCCGACGCTGCCTAAACGGTACACACACACACACACATGCGTACAAGTACACACACACACATGTGTGAATGTTCCAATTCTGTTGGGGTCTTGGTGTGTGTGTGTGTGTGTGTGTGTTCTTACTCTGCTGGGGTTTTGGGGGGCCGGGGGGAACCTCTTGGTTGGGGTCCACGGGGGGCTCTGGGGTCAGACAGTCAAACTCCTCTCGGCTGATCACATGGGGTAGTGGTGGTCTAGTGGATAGTGAGTTGGACTTGTGATCGGAAGGTTGTGAGTTCAAATCCCGCCTGAAACCACACCACTACTAGTGTGCCCTTGAGTAAGGCACTTAGCCCTCAGTTACTCCAGGGGGAATGTCCCTGTAATTCGTAATTGTAAGTCGCTTTGGATTAAAAGCGTCTGCTAAATGGCAAAATTAAATTAAATTATTACACACGTACACGTGCATCTAATTCTATTGTGTACAGTACGCTCCAAAACTCTACACACGCATGGTAACCGTTGCCGGGTCACGACCTGTCATGACCTACTCCATTGTGTATACCGTCTACTGTTCATTCAGAGCCTCCTTGCTCTTTGTTACCTTGTCATGGTGACACCCCTCCTTTTAAAAAAAAATTTGATCCAATCACAGAGCGCAAGCGGCTGGGCATCGGCCAATCGCAGGAGATGAACACGCTGTTCCGCTTCTGGTCCTTCTTCCTGCGAGACCACTTCAACAGGAAGATGTACGAGGAGTTCCGACAGCTGGTGGTTGAAGACGGCAAGGAGGGATACAGGTAACTAGGCAACCTCCGCCGGCAGGACGCCTCTGAACACACTACTAGCCTCTGAACACACTACTAGCCTCTAGTTTCCAGAGTTAGGAGATGGGTGTCATTAGTAGGAGATGGGTTTCCAGAGTTGGGAGATGGGTGTCAGTAGTAGGAGATGGGTTTCCAGAGTTGGGAGATGGCTTTCCAGAGTTGGGAGACCCTTGTCTAATCTCCTGTGTCGTGTCCCAGGTACGGTTTGGAGTGCCTGTTCAGGTACTACAGCTACGGGCTGGAGAGGAAGTTCAGGCCAGACATCTTCAAGGACTTCCAGGAAGAGACCATGAAGGACTACGAAGCTGGTGAGACTTCCTGTTCAAGTTCACTGGGTTTCTAACTACTGTAGTTTTTGAGGCTCCAACCGTCTGTTGTGTTGGGTGGAGTTTGAGACCTGCAGTTTTAAATGTGACACCACCTTTTCTCTCTCTATCTCTATCTCTCTCTCTCTCTCTCTCTTCCTCCTCTTCTCTTCCTCTCACAGGCCAGCTGTATGGACTAGAGAAGTTCTGGGCGTTCCTCAAATACTCTAAGAACAAGAGTATGGAGATTGACCCCAAGCTTTCGGAGTTCCTGAGCAAGTTCAAGCGTCTGGAGGATTTCAGAATCGATGTGAGTTACCTCATCTTCCTTCAGAACGTCTCCTTCCCAGACACTTCCGCCCACATACTCAAAAAGGTCCGGTGGACCGACGTTTCAAAGTTGGCCTTCATTAAGCCAACAGAGAGATTGTCAAACCTCACTGTGTCACAAAAGCCTTACTTCTCGACACATGGATGAACTCAACACGTCAGCTTCTAAATGACTGTTTAATCTGAGATGGCTATCGTGCCTTGTGATGTTTGTGTACGGTCAAAGTACTGAGGGAGGGAGGGAGGGAGGGAGGGAGGTTGTTAAACATTTACAAATGGCAGCCATTGGCGCAATAGATTGAGCTCTGTCCTCAAACTGCCCTGTTTAGTTTACTGTGTTAGGATCTCCATTAGCTGTTGCTCATGGAGCTGCCACTCTTCATGAGTCCAAAAACAGGGTTCTTGTTAGTCCTTGTTAGTTCTGTTACAGAAAAACTATAGACAGGTTTTTTGGAATATCTTTGCTCTAGTCACTCAGTTAACTTTTACATTTTAACCATTTTATCCAAAGCGATTTACAATTAGAGATTACAGGGACAGTCTCCCTGGAGTAACTTAGGGCTAATTGCCTTACGCAAGGGCACACTTAGTGGTGGCGTTCCCAGGTGAGATTTGAACTCATGATGACCTTCTGATCACCAGTCCAACTCACTATGCACAAGGCCGCCACTACCCCCACGTCCTGACCCTTACCTGTCTCACAACTCACAAAACAGCCAATCGCTTCCTCGAAAAAGACAATAACAACTATTTTCCTACTCTTCCCCCCAGCCCCCGGTGGAGGAAGGAGGCCGTAAGAGACACTCGTCCAGCGGAGACGGTCGTCGTCGCCATGGCTCCCAGCCCTCCAGCCGGCCCAACAGCCAAGCTGGCTTTGGCCCCGCCCCCTGTGCCCTGGGGCTGGCCTTCGCCAGGGATGATGCCAAAAACACCAGCCAGAAGCCGTGGGGCCCCGCCCAGGACGCCGCCGCGGACGCCAAGCCTCCAAAGTAAAGAAAAAAACCCTGACTAAGAACCCAGGCCACATAGGATCAACACAACGATGACATCATCTTTCTGCGCCACATAAGGATGGGGGAGGGGCCTAATCGTTCACGCTAAAGCATGAGAGGAAAAAAAATGTGACTTTCTTCGGATGAACGCCTCGTCGCGATTGAGAGAAGAAGAAGGAAAAAAAAATCAAGGCTCTTCCGTTTTTATTGTTTTTATTTTATTATTATTATTATTATTTCTTTCGTTTGAAAAAACAAAACAACAAAAAACATCCCAAACGTTTTTCTTGTCGTTCTCGTGGAGACGAGACGGACGAGACTGTTGTTGAAGGAATTGATGAAGTGTTCCTCATACATTTTCCTTTTTTTTTCTTTTGCAAACCTTGGCATATAGGCTGTTCTCCCGTGGTTACTATGTGGGAATGTTGGACATGGTTTTTGAGGACGTTTGACGGCAACTGTGGCCCCCCCCCCTCTTTCTCTCATTGGACCCCCCCCCCCTCTTCCAATTGACACCATCTTGTTGGCTGACAGATGCGTGGTTTCCTCACTCGAGATCTGATTTGTATTTTTATTCTTTGGGGCGAGTGGTGAATTGGAAACTAACTGATGCTTTGAAAAATTTAAGAGCAAAAGATTTAACTGGTTTGGGCTGGACATATAAGGGGGGGAGGGGAGGGGGGGGGATGGAAAAAACAAACCAAATGATTTTGGGGGAAGAAAAAACAAAAAAAGACTTGTACCTACTCAATCCTTCAGTATGAGAGCAAGAGCGTTGGAAGCGTTGCCTTATTTTAATGGTTTTTCTGCTTAACTTGTGCCCACCACCTTAATGTCGATTGTACAGCATTCAAATTGCAATTATGCAACATCGGCCACGACCTCCAGTAGTGGCTGCCTCAGTGACCCCTGACCCCCCTCTCACACGCCCCCCCCCCGCCTGCCAAACAGTCTGACCCCAACCCCCCCCCCCCCCCATCTGAACTGTCTTCCAACTGTCATAGTCTGTTACAAAGCCTAACCCGCCACCCCACAACAGCCCCCCCCCACCGTTCCCTCAATGTGTTTGCAACTTGTGGTTCTTTGTGCTATAATGCTTCACCCAGGGAGGGGGGGGGGGGGGGGGGGGTGCCGCTCCTGGAGACACCCCCCCTCCCCCCTTTACCCCCCCACCCTTACCCCCCAAGGACAGTCTGCGTCCATCCATCCATCCATCCATCCGTTTATCCATCCATCCATCACCATTGAGGCTACAGGACTGGAATCACCAATCCGGATTACTTGAAGACAGAGAAGAGATGAAAGGGGTGTCAGTGGGGCGTGCTGCGGCCGGGTGGCCGGTGCTCTGTTGGGGGGGGGGGCGGTGCTCTGTGGGGGGGGGGGTCTGGGCTACATGGCTGTAGCTTGGCCTGCCCTGCCTGTGTACCCACCACTGCTCTGTCTCTCTCTCTCTCTCTCACACACACACACACACACACACACATACATACATACATACACACTCACACTCATTCTCACTCTCTCTGCCAGAAGCATTGTGAAAAGCATGATCAACCAACTAAGAAGCTCGCTCATACACACACACACACACACACACACACACATACACACCGCAGTATTTTGCTGTTGCTTCATCTGAGAGAGGCGGCTCTACTCAGTTCTCCCGTATGAGTGGAACCAATGGACAGACAACTCAACCCTGATCTTGAATCCCACGAACATGAAATTCAGTCGACCAGACAGTCAAACAAACTCTAATAATCTAGTGTGGGTAATCTGATCTGCATCCAACAGGAGTACTGATATCAAATAGATGAGTGATATTTTTTTTTCTTTTCTATTTTCTCCACTAATGAAATGTGAATTCGACAGATGAAGATGAAATTACACCTCCCGGCAACTTGTTTTATTGTTTATAGAACAGATTATATATTCGCCTTACATGTGTACGTACTATACTTTTATTTCTTTTCTTTTCCATTTTTTTTTATTTTTTTTAAATGGTTATGGTAACCTTTTAATGCTTTTTAATTTGACTTTGCTGTGTTTCTAGCTATGCTATAGAGATGGGTCTGTCTCAGTGTTGCATACGCGTTCGTCAAAAAACATCTGTGGACTTCCATGAATGGGAACATAGTGCAAATAAAGGGAAATTGACATTAGGGAGGTCAACTGGCATTCAATGCAAAACATTACAAATTTTAGAATCTCAAGTCGAAATCATGGTTAATTTGTTATTATTTTTTATTTTATGAATTTTGTTTACAAAATTGCATGATGTGATGCACTGGAGTGTTTTCACAGCAAACAGCAATTCACACTTTCCAACGATCGTATCATGAGCCAAAGTTTGTAAGTTGATGGTTGAATCTTCCCCCCCTACACATAGTGTGAAGTGTTAATGGTCCTCTTTGGTCAATATCAGTTGGCTTCATAACAATTACAGATATATTCCTTTTGCTGGAGGTAGAAAGTTAATATTCATAAGAGTGATTCTCTGGTGGTCCCCCTGTGTTAAACATGTCCCGTTGTGTTCATGTTCTTGTTTGTTTTAGACAAAACGTCATTTTTTTTCCTCCTCATTAACCGCCATTGTTGAAAGAAGAAAAAAAAAACTGAGAGTTTAGTGAGAATTAACTTTGTTTTTAGCTTCTTTTTTTTTTCCTGTCTTGTGGGCTTAAACTCAAGGGAGCTGCGGGGCAATTGAGGAGGCTTATATGATTGATGATGATGATGATGATGAATCACTCAAGAATTGTTTAAGAATCGTTTACTCGAGGAATAAAGACAACACAACAACTCCAAGCATTTCCTAAGCCGGTGGACCTCAGAGCACGAGGGTGGCGGCGGTGGTGGTGAACCCTCAGAGGGTGGTGGTGGTGGTGGACCCTCAGAACATGAGGGTGGTGGTGGCGGAGGTGAGCCTGCAGGGTGGTCACCAGGGGGTGCACTTCCACTCACAGCCACCCCTCCCCTCCCCCAAGTGATTGTCACCTCTGCGTCTCCCCGCAGGGATGGAGGAGGGGGGAACAGGGGCTCTGAGTTCCAGCCTTCTCTTTAGCTTAGAGACAGAAACCCTGTGGAGCTGCTGGCACTCTAAATGAACTCTAGGGGGCGCCATGCCTGGTGTATTGCAGTTACGAATGGACTGGGCCGGGCAGACACTGGAGGAAAGAGGAGGAGGGAGGATGAGGAACGTAACCTGTCTGGGGTTTTGTGACGTGGATATTCAGAGGATATGAACGGCTATGATGTCTGGAGACTGAAAAAAAGGACACAAAATTCCATAAAGCCATATAAATAAAAATAGCTGTATATGAACCATTATAATATTAATAGTTCATTACCATTACAATATCCTAGGCTTGTCATGAGAAGAAAAAAAAAAAAGATGAAAATGAAGAAAACGGAACAAAAAAAATATATAAAACAGAAAAATGTAAAATACTTGAATGAGATCTTGTATTATAACATTTAATATTCATAATATCTGCTTTGTAGGCTGATGTGATTCGCTATTAGTGTTATTTGTAATTTGTAGTAATTATGCTTTTCCTTAATAAAGAAAAAAAAACATAAAATGGACAAAAAAACCTCAAACTCGCTGTCTGGTTGTCTCATTACTGACCTGTCTGTCCTCCAGCTGTGTCTCATTACTGACCTGTCTGTCCTCCAGCTGTCTGTTGTCTCATTACTGACCTATCTGTCCTCCAGCTGTCTGTCTGTCTCATTACTGACCTGTCTGTCCTCCAGCTGTCTGTCTCATTACTGACCTGTCTGTCCTCCAGCTGTCTGTTGTCTCATTACTGACCTGTCTGTCCTCCAGCTGTCTGTTGTCTCATTACTGACCTGTCTGTCCTCCATCTGTCTGTTGTCTCATTACTGACCTGTCTGTCCTCCAGCTGTGTCTCATTACTGACCTGTCTGTCCTCCAGCTGTCTGTCTCATTGCTGACCTGTCTGTCCTCCAGCTGTCTGTCTCATTACTGACCTGTGTGTGTGTGTGTGTGTGTGTGTGTAGTGCTAGATGTTGTGTGTGTGTGTGTAGTGCTAGATGTGTGTGTGTGTGTGTGTGTGTAGTGCTAGATGTTGTTTGTGTGTGTGTGTAGTTCTCGATGTTATGTGTGTGTGTGTGTAGTGCTAGATGTTGTGTGTGTGTGTGTAGTGATGTTGTGTGTGTGTGTAGTGCTAGATGTGTGTGTGTGCAGCTAGATGTGTGTGTGTGTAGTGCTAGATGTTGTGTGTGTGTGTGTGTAGTGCTAGATGTGTGCCGACATTTCAGATGTACAGGTGAGATCACGTCTTGACCGATAATGACCGTGTATTTGTGTTAACCAAGCAGGAAGGTTCAGATTGTTTCAAAGGTCTTTTATTCAGCAGTGTGTTCAGTTTAAAAGGTCAAAGTCTGAGAGCGTCTGGTCACCACACAACCCACTAGCCTGACTGGACACAAACACCTTCCTGGGTGGATTTAACCCTGCACATGCAGGGGGGGCTGGGGGAGGCTGGGCTCGTAGTGCAATGGAACGGAATGAGATTGAACACCATCGATAGTCCGTTTCTATTCTGTCCCATGCATTTACAATGAGCCGGTCCTCCGGTTTCTACCTCCACCAGCCTCCCCTGATACAGAGTGTACATAATAAGACAGGTGGCATATGCGGAGAGAAGATTGTGTGGTTCTCCATAGACTAGCATCCATAACATCTTTAATAATGCCCTTCTCCAGAAACAGGACAAACATTCGATTCATAAATGCGTCCTCTTTCAACTGTGCTATGGTAAAAGTGCAGAATTCCATCCAATAAAATGGATCGGGGGGAACATAGTGATTGTTAAAAAGAGGTACGTGTCCTGTGCCGAGCTCACCTCCCAGCAGCCAGTGCAGGCGACGCGGGAGGAGAACCAGGAAGGAACACAAAGGTAGAAAGTGCTTTCTAGAAACATTCGTCATTTTTTAAAAACAATTAATACAAACTAAAGGTCAGTCTCTTTCGGGGAGAATTATCGATTACCACATCATGTGCTTGTCGTCATGTCAGTCCCAGTGTAAATACATTACTGGCACAGTCCCCACTACCTCTCTACCCATAGATAACGAATGATAAGGCGCAATCCAGATCCAACCCCCTAGCCCCTACGTCCTAGACACAAGTGTAGATGTGAGAGGATTGGATTGGAACGGGGCCTTCGAGTGGAGCCACTCCTAGTACCAGACTAAAGGATAGGACTCCCTCCCCCCCCTTTCCTCCCTCACTCCACTGTGATTCCTGCTAGGGGTCAGAGGTCATGGTTTGGAGCGGACGGCATCACTGGGTCTTCTTGGGGGCGTCTGGGATGCTCTCGTTCAGGGGGGTCATGCTGAGGAGGAGCGAGTGGCGCTCGTAAGACTTGGTCTTCCTGAACTTGGCGTCTGTACCGTGCAGCCTATCCAGCACCCCCAGGACCCCGAAGCACTGGTTGAACCTGTAGAGGGAACAAGAATAGATGAATAGATAGATTTTATAGATAGATAGATAGATCTCCTATCTATGAAGCACTGGTTGAACCTGTCGAGGGAACAAGAATAGATTAATAGATAGATAGAGAACTAGATAGATCTCCTATCTATGAAGCACTGGTTGAACCTGTAGAGGGAACAAGAATAGATGAATAGATAGATAGAGAACTAGATAGATCTCCTATCTATGAAGCACTGGTTGAACCTGTAGTGGGAATGGGAATATACACTCATCAAACACTTTATTAGGAGCACCAGTACACCTTCTCATTCATTCAGGTGATGTAATGGTGTGGGGAATGTTTTTGGTAGTTCTTGGCACACTTTGGGACCGTTAATACCAATCAGTCATCGCTTGACTGACACAGCCTATTTGCTTGAAAAATCTGCGGGAATTGCGTGATGCAATCATGTCATCATGGACCAGAATCTCAAAGGAATGTTTCCAACATCTTGTGGAATAAATGCCATGAAGAATTGAGGCTGTTGTTTTGAGAGCAAAGGGAAGCCCTACCCAGTATTAATATAGTGTTCAATGAGTGTATGAATAGATAGATAAATATATCTCCTGTCCATCCATCCATCCATTCATCCATCTCAGATTAGTTGTAGAAGTGAGTGACAGAGGGAGATAAGAACATGTCAGAACATAGAAATGGTTAACCTACAGAAAGGGAGGAGGACCGAGACTGTGGTTACTAAGACTGTGGTTACACTTGGCAGGGACACAAGGTGCATCCAGATGGCGCCTACATTCTGATCATACCTACATTCTGATCGTGGCCACGTGTTTAGGCAGGTAACGACAATCAAAAGATAGCAAATTTTCCTGACCGAAGACGGGTCACGTTCTCACACAACATTTCACATCAGAGGAACTCTCTTGTGTCCCCGAGCGGAGAGTTGCCAGAGAGAGAGATGGGTGGAGCTACCATATCATCGCCATGGTTTTGTTTGTTTGTTTTTTTCTGTGGTAGTGTGTTTTATCAAACCAAGCCTACTTTTGGATGGGGTCCAGGAGAAGACACAGGTGGGGGAGCCGAGGGGCCTTTGCCACACTAAGCGGGCCGGTCCGCACCACAACTGTGTGATGAACCTTTATTTTACCAGGGAATTCCTTTGAGACGAGTCTCATTTTCGAAGGAGCCCTGGGAATGCTCACTCGCATTCACAATCACTCACATTCACTAGCATTCTTACTCATTCATACTGCATTCATACTACATTCTTACTCATTCATACTGCATGTTTCATTCATGTGGGAGGAAACCGGAGTGCCCAGAGGAAACCCACGCGGCACGGGGAGAACATGCAAACTCCCACAGTGATTACCAGGAATCGAACCCAGCACCTTCCGAGACCGGGATTCGAACCCAGTACCTTGAGACTGTGAGGCAGTGATCTTAACCACTCTGCCACCGTGCCACCCGGTTGTTACATGGTTGTCCTTTCCAGCGGTGTTACAGCACACTATGGTGGACGCCGATCCAGGCCAGCCCAGTGCAGCCCAGTGTAAGACAAACAGTCTCATCACCAAGTCACTCTTGACTTCAACTGAGAGTCTGTCGGCGTACCCATCGGAAAAAAAAGGAGAGCTTAAAAAAGGTTCAAGCGTGGATTTATCTTGCAAGAAAGATAATTGAATGCATTTTGTACGATCTGTGTTTGTAAACAATAGCAAGGGTGGAGGAGGAGGAGGAGGAGGGTCAGCATGTGCAACTCAGGTGGAGCTTACAGCAAGTAGCTTAGAGGGGTCTGGCGCCTGTGCCCACCAGAACCTCAGTGGAGAGGGGAGGGGAGTGGAGATTTCCGGGATCCCCCGAGTTGACAAAGACAAATTGTGAAGAAACAATGATGTCCTGAACTCACTTGAGGTGGTGGAAGTCGTGGAACTCGGGCGAGGGCAGCAGGGGCAGGTGGTAGCCGCAGTGGGAGATGGTGGTGCTGAGGAAGGCCAGGCAGTACCACAGGCTGGTGGTGGACACATGAGACCCCAGGAACACAGGGCCCAGGATGGCAGGGAGCATGTTGGACATCTGGGGGGGGTGATTAGGGGGTGGAAGGGGGGGGGGGGTGATTAGGGGGTGGAAGGGGGGGGGGGGGGTGTTCAATCGATTAATTGTCAGTCAAATCCTTCTTTATATATCTTTAAATATGTTAGTTTTTTAAATATACATTTTGTTACAAAGCACTTAGAAAGACGATGGTGGGAGAGAGAGTGCAAGGTGGAGAGTGGGATGACGGGTGAAAGAGAGAGAAAGCGATGGTGGGTTAGAGAGAGAGAGAGGGAGAGAGAGAGATGGGTGAGAGGGAGAGAGAAAGAGAGAGAGATGGTTCAGAGAGAGAGAGAGAGAGAGATGATGGGTGAGAGAGATGATGGGTGAGAGAGAGAGAGGGAGGGAGATGGGTGAGAGGGAGAGAGAAAGAGAGAGAGATGGGTGAGAGAGAGATGGTTCAGAGAGAGAGAGAGAGATGATGGGTTAGAGAAAGAGAGAGGGGGGATGATGGGTAAGAGAGAGATGATGGGTGAGAGAGAAAGAGGGAGAGGGGGACAAAGGGTAAGAGAGAGGGGTGAGAGGCCCACTCACCATGTGCTCCAGAGGGTGGGCGTAGATAGAGACCACTCCGATGGGAGCCGTCCACTCATGGTGCTGCTTGTGGATGTGCTTGTAGAAGAAGGGATGGTGGAAGAGTCTGAGAGAGAGAGAGAGAGAGAGAGAGAGAGAGACTAGTTAGAGTGTGATGGGAAGGGTTTTATATTGCAAGGGGGAGCTATAACAACATCACTTCCACCAGTCCAACCCTCTCAAACCTCCCTCTGACTGTCTCCCTCCCCTCTCCTTCCAAATGGTAAATGGACTGCACTTATATAGCGCCTCACAATGGCCTCTCGTTCACCCATTCACACACCGATGGCGGCAAGCTACCATGCAAGGCGCCGGCCCGCTCATTGGGATTGGGCAATTTGGGGTTCCGTGTCTTGCCCAAGGACACCTCGACACGTGTACAGGAGGAGCCGGGGATCGAACCTAGTGCCCAGCCCACCCTCTCCTAGTGCCCACCCTACCTTAGTGACCATCCTACCCTAGTGCCCTACCCTAGTTCCCAACCTACCCTAGTACCCACCCTACCCTAGTACCCACCCTACCCTAGTACCCACCCTACCCTAGTGCCCATCCTACCCTAGTACCCTACCCTAGTGCCCACCCTACCCTAGTACCCTACCCTAGTGCCCATCCTACCCTAGTGCCCATCCTACCCTAGTACCCAAACCTACCCTAGTGCCCACCCTACCCTAGTGCCCACCCTACCCTAGTACCCACCCTACCCTAGTGCCCTACCCTAGTGCCCATCCTACCCTAGTGCCCATCCTACCCTAGTGCCCGCCCACCTGTGTGAGTAGTAGAAGAGGACCTCCTCCACCAGGGCAAACACGGCCATCTCGGCCAGGGCCCAGTGGAAGGTGGGCAGCTCGGGGCCGCAGGGGCTCCCCTTCCAGGACATCAGGTGGTAGATGCCCACCACCATGGGCGCAGAGATGAACAGCTGGTTGAACAGCACCGACAGCACGGCGTGACGCAGCTTATCCTGGTCCACCTGAGGAGGAGGAGGGAGGGAAGGAGAGACTTTTAGAGACGTAGAGAAGAGAGACTGTTAAGATATACACACAGGCCTATAGAAGAGAGAGGGGAGACTGTTAAGATATACACACAGGCCTATAGAAGAGAGAGGGGAGACTGTTAAGATATACACACAGGCCTATAGAAGAGAGAGGGGAGACTGTTAAGATATACACACAGGCCCATAGAAGAGGCAGGAGAGATTGTTAAGATACATACAGGGTAATGGAGGCCCCTGGAGCAATTAGGGGTTAAGTGCCTTGCGCAACACTCCTCCTGAAGCGGGGATCGAACCAGCGACCTTCCGATTGCTAGCCGGCCTCTCTAACCTCTAGTCTACCGCCGCCCCAAACATTTTGGACAACCAACGACACACAGAGATCTGACTACTCTACTCTAATGACTCTGCAGCTTCCTCTGGGGCATCGTGGGAGTCAGAGGAGCTCATTTCAAGTCAGCTAGGGAGGATTTGTCCTACTGGTAAAACCACCTTGATGTCTACCCAGAACTCAAATTGATTGAAATAAAAACAGTCAAAATCATCCCCCTTCTAAAACTGCCATCTCCCCTTTCCATCCCTTATGTCATTCTATCATATGT
>NC_137693.1:10193791-10226291 GCF_963989245.1 Nansenia antarctica | reverse complement strand
CCCCCCGTCCAAGGATTACAATTGGACTGCCATATAGCATTTGGAGGACAGCCAAGTTCCAGCAATACCCTTATGATCGACTCATAATACTATGATATAGTATCCGTTTGATTTTATTCACACACACACACACACACACACACACACACACACACACACACACACACACACACACACACACACACACGCACACACACTCACAATTTTCCAACAAAACTGAAAAGGTTTTGAAAAAGTATTGCAATTGTTTAAAACAACAAGGATCATACTGTATTGTTTTGTTTTTTCACTGCTAAATATGATTTGACATTATTATTTTTCTCCCCTCAGAAAATCACAGTACCGGTAATAGAATGTCATCCTAAAAGAAAGGGAAGTGGTAGCCTCGTGGGATAGCGAGTTGGACAGGTGATCAGAAGGTCATGAGTTCAAATCCCAATTCAAATCCCACCTGGTGATCAGAAGGTCATGAGTTCATATCCCACCTGGGAACACCACCACTAGAGTGCCTTGAGTAAGGCACTTAGCCCTAAGTTAGCCCGAGGATACTGTCCCTGTAATCCCTCATTGTAAATTGCTTTGAATGAAAGTGCTAAATGGTTAAAATGTAAAAGAACAGAATCAACAGTTTAGGAACAACCATATGTAACCCCATGACAATCAAGGTTCCATACCAGCCTCTCTGTTGTGCACGGTTCTGATCTAAACGTCTCACTATTACCATGGCTGCCAACTCACGCTTTTGGTGTGTGACACACTGTTCCATCTTCAGTCTCACGCTCACACACGCCAAAACAATTCTCACGCCAAAACACTATTCTGTTTTGAAATCTATTTTCTATTGATCAATATATTGTTAGTAACGTATTTGAATGTTTAATCTCATATTTGTATTTACTTTAGGTCAATATAATGTCTATCGATATAGCCTTGCTAGCAGGGATGCACATGGTCAGCAACAATATTCAAATAGGCTGTGACATTCAAGTGATGATTGATTGGTATTAACAGGCCCAAAGTGTGCCAAGAAACCATTCCCCACACCATTACATCACCTGAATGAATGAGAAGGTGTACAGAAGGTCTTCCTAATAAAGTGTTTGGCGAGTGTAATGTGTTATGATGTCTTGAAGTCTGAAGTCCACACCATTGCACCAGATGAATGAATGAGAAGGTGTATATGTGTTCCAAATAAAGTGTTCAGTGAGTGGACAGTGATTTAAAGTCTATATGCAATTTGGGAATAGGGAGGCAGAGAGAAAGAAAGCTCACTTGTTCAAGTAATCCAATATGTTGTGTGATACAGTATGTTGTGGTCCAGTATGTTGTGATACAGTATGTTGTGTGATACAGTTTGTGGTCCAGTATGTTGTGATACAGTATGTTGTGATACAGTATGTTGTGTGATACAGTATGTTGTGTGATCCAGTATGTTGTGTGATCCAGTATGTTGTGTGGTCCAGTATGTTGTGTGATACAGTATGTTGTGTGGTCCAGTATGTTGTGGTCCAGTATGTTGTGTGATACAGTATGTTGTGTGATACAGTGTGTTGTGGTCCAGTATGTTGTGTGATACAGTATGTTGTGTGGTCCAGTATGTTGTGTGGTCCAGTATGTTGTGTGATACAGTATGTTGTGTGATACAGTATGTTGTGTGATACAGTATGTTGTGTGGTCCAGTATGTTGTGTGATACAGTATGTTGTGTCATACAGTATGTTGTGATCCAGTATGTTGTGTGATACAGTATGTTGTGTGGTCCAGTATGTTGTGGTCCAGTATGTTGTGTGATACAGTATGTTGTGTGGTCCAGTATGTTGTGTGATACAGTATGTTGTGTGATACAGTATGTTGTGATCCAGTATGTTGTGTGATACAGTATGTTGTGTGGTCCAGTATGTTGTGATACAGTATGTTGTGGTCCAGTATGTTGTGATCCAGTATGTTGTGTGATACAGTATGTTGTGATCCAGTATGTTGTGTGATACAGTATGTTGTGTGGTCCAGTATGTTGTGTGGTCCAGTATGTTGTGATACAGTATGTTGTGTGGTCCAGTATGTTGTGATACAGTATGTTGTGTGGTCCAGTATGTTGTGATACAGTATGTTGTGTGGTCCAGTATGTTGTGATACAGTATGTTGTGTGATACAGTATGTTGTGGTCCAGTATGTTGTGTGGTACAGTATGTTGTGTGATACAGTGTGTTGTGATCCAGTATGTTGTGATCCAGTATGTTGTGTGATACAGTATGTTGTGTGATACAGTATGTTGTTGTGATACAGTATGTTGTTGTGATCCAGTATGTTGTGTGATACAGTATGTTGTGGTCCAGTATGTTGTGTGGTCCAGTATGTTGTGATACAGTATGTTGTGTGATACAGTATGTTGTGTGATACAGTATGTTGTGTGGTCCAGTATGTTGTGTGATACAGTATGTTGTGTGGTCCAGTATGTTGTGGTCCAGTATGTTGTGGTCCAGTATGTTGTGTGGTCCAGTATGTTGTGATACAGTATGTTGTGTGGTCCAGTATGTTGTGATACAGTATGTTGTGTGATACAGTATGTTGTGTGATACAGTATGTTGTGTGATACAGTATGGTGTGTGATACAGTATGTTGTGGTCCAGTATGTTGTGTGGTACAGTATGTTGTGATCCAGTGTGTTGTGATACAGTATGTTGTGTGGTCCAGTATGTTGTGGTCCAGTATGTTGTGTGGTACAGTATGTTGTGATCCAGTATGTTGTGTGATACAGTATGTTGTGTGATACAGTATGTTGTGTGGTACAGTATGTTGTGATCCAGTATGTTGTGTGATACAGTATGTTGTGTGATACAGTATGTTGTGTGATACAGTATGTTGTGTGATACAGTATGTTGTGTGGTCCAGTATGTTGTGGTCCAGTATGTTGTGTGATACAGTATGTTGTGTGATACAATATGTTGTGTGATACAGTATGTTGTGTGATACAGTATGTTGTGTGATACAGTATGTTGTGTGATACAGTATGTTGTGTGGTCCAGTATGTTGTGGTCCAGTATGTTGTGTGATACAGTATGTTGTGTGATACAATATGTTGTGTGATACAGTATGTTGTGTGATACAGTATGTTGTGTGATACAGTATGTTGTGTGGTCCAGTATGTTGTGGTCCAGTATGTTGTGTTACAGTATGTTGTGGTCCAGTATGTTGTGGTCCAGTATGTTGTGATACAGTATGTTGTGTGATACAGTATGTTGTGGTCCAGTATGTTGTGATACAGTATGCTGTGCTATGTCTGTTATTGCAGTGTCGAGGTGAGGAGAGAGGAGGCGAGGAGAGAGGAGGCAAGGAGAGAGGTGACAAGGAGAGAGGAGGCGAGGAGAGAGGAGGCGAGGAGAGAGGAGGCAAGGAGAGAGGAGGCCAACGAGAGAGGAGGTGAGGAGAGAGGAGGCAAGGAGAGAGGAGGCAAGGAGAGAGGAGGCCAACGAGAGAGGAGGCGAGGAGAGAGGAGGCGAGGAGAGAGGAGGCGAGGAGCAAGGAAAGACCATTGAGGCGTAACCAAGCAGCTGTAGAGTAGACTCTAAGCACATGACTTCCTGTGAGTGCTCCGGCCTGCTCGACAACTTCATTAATCCTGCTATTATTATTCTCATTATCTGGAGAGACAACATCCTCATACGTCAGGCTTACTGTAAATAAACCCTTGTGTGGCCAAAGACGAGGTTAGAGGGGAGATGGGGTTGATAAAGACACTGACTCAACACGCCCCCCCCCCCCCCCCCCCCCCAGATCTTCTCCTACAATGTGCTTTGAGTAGGAAGTGATTGTAGGACAGAGCTCAGGACGAGATGAATGCAGTTTATAACAATTGAGAAAGGGTCAACGTGGAAGGAAATATCCGTCCTTTGAGTTGGCCTTGACACACACACACACACACACACACACACACACACACACACACACACACACGCACACACACACGCACACACACACGTACCTGTTACACCACAGAGCCCAGCCATCTCCTTCAACTTTCACCTGGATTTCTTTGGCCCCTAGATAACCTGTAGAGCTTGTTGGCTACACGGACACAGCGTTGGTATGGTTATAGAAGCTGTGACATGGTTATGTAAGCCATAACGTACACATGGTTTTGTTAGAAAGAAAAAACATTGATGAAATAAGTTGGCAAAGTTATGGCAAAATATGTAACAGTAATATGAAACAGGTCCCTTGAAATAAATATTAAACACACACATTTAGTAAAAACATTGGGGAAAAATGGTTAAAAGTTCAAGGTGAAGACGGTGCATCGTCACAAACAGAAGCTGGGATATGTTATGTAAATCATAACAAAACAGTCTCTATAAGGGAGGACTGAGCTTCATGTGAGAGACTGGATAAAGTTGGATTATGTGTTACAGGTGTGGCCAGGGGAGGCTGGTGGAGGTAGAAATCAGAGGACGGGCTGTGTGGCTCATTGTAAGGGATGGGATGGTATCTAACACCTATAACATAAGTACCACACCTCTGATGCCCCCAGAGTGAGGCATGCCCTTCTACTCACTATCCTACTAGTCACCACTCACAGGAGGCTACTTTCATTCTTTTTTTCTTTTTTTTTTGATTGATTGAGAATGTTTATCTTGGTCCCTTATACAATTCATAATACAGATATAAAAAATGTACACAGTCACAATGCGTAACACCAGGACCAAAAAGGTGTATGCTGAAGCCATGGCTTATTGCGCCTACCCTTGTTACATGTACAAGACATGGGTCACCCCAGGGCTGCGTGCTAAGCCCCATCCTCTACAACCTCTACACCCACGACTTCACCCCCATCCACCCCAGCAACTACATCGTAAAGTTTGCAGACGACACCACCGTGGTGGGATGTATCTCGGGGGGGGGACGAGGCGGCGTACAGGGATGAGGTAGAGCAATTGAGCAAGCTGTGCAAGGTAAACAACCTGCTGCTAAACAAGTCAAAGACCCAGGAATTCATCGTAGACTACAGGAGGAAAAAGTCCGAGATCCTGCCCCTGCTCATCGACGGAGAGAGCGTGGAGATGGTCTCAAACCTCAGTTTCCTGGGACACATCATGCGGGATGACCTGGCCTGGAAGGACAACACTAAAGGCACCATCAAGAGGGCACAACAGCGGCTATACACCCTGAGATGCCTCAAGAAACAACACAGCAAGCAGGAGATGCTGGTGGCCTTCTACCACGGCGCAGTGGAGAGCATCCTCACCTTCGGCATCTCCAACTGGTACCACAGCTGCACGGCAGCGGAGAGAAGCGATCTACAGAGAGTCGTGAGAACAGCACAGGGGATCACCGGCGCCACCCTTCCCTCTCTGGAGGAGCTGTACAAAACACGCTGTCTCAGGAGGGCCTCCAAGATCTCCAAGGACCCGACCCACCCTGGGCACGAACACTTTGTCAAGCTGCCCTCGAACAGGAGGTACAGGACCCCGGCCGCTAGGACAAACAGACTGAAGGACAGCTTCTACCACAGGGCCGTCAAGGCCCTGAACACAGAAAAGGCCTAAGTTCTGGGCCCAGGACAAGTCCGGACGGATTGTATGGCAGCTAGTGCTGAGGCACAAACATGTACATTTTCAAGCCTGCAAACTGTGACACTTTAAAAAAAATGTGAAAAAAATACTCAAGCCTGCAAACTGTGACACTTTAAAAAAAATGTGGAAAAAATACTTTCTTGTGAAATATGACAACCCTATTTGACTATCTGTGCAGTATAGTACAGTGGATTGTGTACATAGCCTCTATTGATGTAAACCAGCTCCTTACCTTCTTGTGATTTTATGCATCTATGCTTTTTCCAAAATGTGTTTCTTTTTCCTTTCTTAAACACCAGGGGAGCCTCCCCTCCTAAATTTCGTTGTTTGGTACCTGTACTGTAACAATGACAAATAAAGTCTATCTATCTATCTATGTATGGTTTTTCCCCATGAGTGCATAATCAAAACATTGAAACTTTTATAAACAAAATTTCACTTACGCATCTTAACAGAAAACTCAAAAGTACCAAACAAAAAACTATATTAATGCGCCTACCCTTTTTACATGAGTGGTTTTCCCCTTGTGAGTGCATAAACAAGACATTTGTCTTTAGGGGATTTCTGCTTTATTGGGATAGAGACAGTAGAGATTGCGTAGGGATGACATGCAGGACAGGTTTACGTCATGTTTACGACAGGATACATACGTGGCATACACCTTAGTGAGTAACGCAACAAATCCACCATAGCTGAGCTGAGCTGTACTGGGCTGGCCTGGTGACAAGTGTGCCATAGTTGAGCTGAGCTGTACTGGACTGGTGACAAGTCTACCATAGCTGGGCTGAGTTGTACTGGGCTAGCCTGGTGACACGTCCACCACGGTTGCTACAGTAACAGTGCAGTGAAAAGGACAAAGGCCCTTTTCTCAGGTGTTAGAAACTTGATGCCTCATGTCCTCTTCTCCGTCCTCCACTCACTTCCTACTTCTAATAACACGTTGATCTTCCTCCTCTGAGATATTTTCTTTCTTTTCTTTTCTTTTCCTCTTCCTTCTTTTTCTTTTTTACATTTTTAACATTTAGCAGATGCCTTTATCCAAAGCGACTTACAACAAAATACATTTGTCTAAGTAAGTGAATCATTCATCCATCAGTCATCGTAAGAACAAGTAATCTATGCTATGACCAGGGGCTATTGGCAGTTACAATGCTAGAAGAAGGAATTATTATTATTTTTATTTATTTTTTATTATTATTATTATTTAATGTATTTATAGTGGAGAACCTGTCCAGGGGGGTAGTGGGGATGAGGAGGTCTTTAGGAGGGACCTGATAAGGAAGAGAGTGGAGGACACCAGGAGACTTGAGGAATCATGATTCTGAGAAAGGCCCCCCTGTGGATGCAAACATCCAAGCCAGCGCAGCAGGGTGTTGGGTTGGACGCCTGCTTCCAGCCAAACAGGGACGGGTTGGCAGTCGGCAGTAGGGTGGTCAGCTGACCAGCAAACAAAGCGTGGAGCTGTTGCCGGCCTCTCAACTTTGTACGCTTCCACATCTCCTCCACATGTTTTCAGGTGAAGGTTGAATCAGAATCACACACACACACACACACACACACACACACACACACACACACACACACACACGCACGCACACACGCACGCACGCACACACACACACACACACACACACACACACACACACACACACACACACACACACACACACACACACACACACACACACACACACGCACACTTTATGACCATCGTGAAGTACAACTCAAGAGTGACCCCTAGTGTGGAAATGGTCTCAGTGCACCAGCACAGACTTCAAGACATCATAACACATAATAATAATAATAATAATAATAATAATAATAATAATAATAATAAGAAGAAGAAGAAGAAGAAGAAGAAGAAGAATATGAATCATAGTATCGTCATAATCATAATCATAATGAATTGTGTTCATTTCATGCATATTTTATAGATTGTTTATCTAATTTTATAGGGTGCTTTAGACTTTCTAACCGTCTATCTTTCCAACATTATCTATCTAACCTTTCATCCTTTCAACTACCTAGCCGTCATCTTTCCACCAGTCACTACTGCTTCACTCAGTTCAACCCATACTGATTAATCTCTTCATTACTGATCTTTCTATACATACCCTCTTCTACTTTAAATCCATTCAGCATTTCATGAGAGGCTACATTACACTCACCAAACACTTTATTAGGAACACCTGGGCCCTATTCCACAAAGCTCGATAAAGTTCTAAGCCTCGATAAAGTTCTAAGCCTCGAAAATGTTAGCTTGCGTTCGGTGCCATCAATGTGGCTCAAATAATTCGCTGCTTGGTTGAGCTCCTTCTGAGTCAGATATAATTAGCCTGGTCCCGACCAGGCTAAAACACAGGCTATAGTCATCCGTGCGTCAAAAAAGGCTCACAGGCGGAAACTAAACCCTGAACGAAAGTTCCTCATGTGTCTTTTAGGAAATATTAGTTCCCACTTCACACGAGATAGATAGATTAGATAGTTTGATTAGATAGTTTGACTGTGTGATAGATAGATAATTTGATATTTTGAAAGTGTGATCGATCGATAGATAGTTTGATTGTGTGATAGATAAGTTGATATTTTGAAAGTGTGATAGATAGATCGATAGATCAATAAAGAAAAGAGTGTAAAAAAAAAAGTTATTGTCTCAACTTGCATTGCCGTCATCACAGCGGTCTGGCTGGCGTAGTGGTTAAGGCTGCGGACTCGAGTTCCAAAGGTTGCGAGTTCGAGACTTGACTAAGTCGTTCATTTTTTTTTTTTTTTACATTTAACCGAAGATTTCATGCAAAGGTTTCAAACACCATTGTAATCGTGTCAGTTCTTGTAAATTAGCCTGCACCATAATTTTATAGCCTACAATACTTTTTTAGATGAGATTTTAGATTAGATTCAGACAACGAAATGCAGTAAAAAGTGCGTCTGAAGAGGGATTCGAACCACTGATATAAAATGACGAATAAATCTTATGGCAGCAGTCAATACCACTAGGCCATTGTGGCGATATGACGGTTTGTAGCCTGCTGCGGATATCACCACAGTAGTAATATTCATTTATTAAAATATGAACATATAACAATAACTGGGGCTAGTATGACCTATGCATTTAATCGGTCAGCAATTTCTTGCCAAACCATTTCCTTGCGGCAGTATTGCACTATTTTACATCTTATTTTTCCATCTTCATAAAAATCAATAATTCGGAATGCTGCGCAAATGTAGTACCCCTGCAGAGTGGAGTATCTTCATTTCGACAGATCGACACTTCAGGGCTTTTTATGTCTGCGTGCACGCGCCCATATCGAAGATTTGTAAGCCTGTCTTCTGTGAACACTGATGACACAAGGCTGATCCTCGTTCGAGGAATCACCTGAGGCTTGAATTCCAATCTCGAGTTGCCTGAGCGCCGCATTTATTTATAGCGCAGCTAAACTGATCCACCTTTAGTGGAATGACCCCCTGTACACCTTCTCATTCATTCAGGTGATGTAATGGTGTGGGGAATGTTTTCTTAGCACACTTTGGGCCCGTTAATACCAATCAATCATCTAATGGCTACTTCCAGCATGATAATGCACCGTGCCACAAAGCAAAAGTAATCTCAAACAGGTTCAGTGTTCTCCAGTGGCCTGCCCAGTCGCCGGATCTGAATCCAACAGAACACCTTTGGGATGTGGTAGAACAGGAGATTCACAGCTCGAAAGTGCAACCGAAAAAACCCTGCAGGAATTGCTTCAAGATGCAATCATGTCATCATGGACCAGAATCTTCTGGAATCAATGCCACAAAGAATTGAGGCTGTTTTGAGAGCAAAGGTAGGCAAAGGTAGGACCAGTACCCAGTATTAGTAGTCCTATAGTGTTTCTAATAAAGTGTTCAGTGAGTGTGTATCATAATATGGGCTACTGGTAATTCATGAAATGGTCATTGAGGGCATGTTATGCAAATCGTGAGCTTAGAATGAGAAGGTTCTATCTCCGTTTAGAATGAGAAGGTTCTATCTCCGTTTAGGGCAGTTCAGAGATATTGAGCGTCAAAGTTTTTACATTCCATTATGTTCTGTGAGATGGAACCTTTGTATTTTATTAATTACTAACTCAAAAATTTCAACATTTTAAAAATAACACCACAGGCATTAATAAACACCTAATGGATCAGATTATGTAAAAAACTCAATTTTGACAAAAATGGAGATAGAACCTTATAATTCTAACGTCACGAAATGACGCGCCATTCATTTGTAAATAGGCAAATAGGTTTGTTTGACATAGAGGCCTCTTGGTCATGCGCTCAGATGCGAGTGGGAGCGGAGAGAGCAGGAGGCTAAAGTCTACCGGTCCATTATTATATATATTATATTCCCCAACTGGATCGCATGGAAACAGCGCTCTCTCAGTTCATTATTAACTTCGCTGTGGATTGTGGGAGTTGAGCCTGGACCCTAGGCTTGTTCCACGGAGAGAGTTGACAGGAGACAGAGACATATTGCTGTGCCCTATTCTGTAAGTCATTCTCTCTCTAAGGCATGTTATACACATAGATTAATAATCCGTCGTTGAGCCGGGGTACATCCGAGATGTCTCCATTTCCCCTACCTTCATTTTGGACGTTGGCATTGTGTCGTTTTCTTCCCAGCAGGCCGAGAGATGTAGGCGATTTATTATAGCACAGATCATCATGGTTGCTGGAAATATAATGACGTTATGTTTTTTATCCCGAAAAGAAAACGCGCAGAGGCGATCTAGAGAATGTCCTTGGGTTTTTGCGTGTGTTACAGTTTTTGGAAATCGATGGACTGATATGTTATGATATTGTAAGCATATTATGCTACGATACCTGCGCACGTGATCATAGCCTATGGACTGTTTACACGCGGAAATCGTTCGGTTGACAGTTGTTGTGGGTGACCCCAAAAACGTGCTTTAATCACATTGCATCGGAATGCGTTGACATGCTGCTGACAGATGTTATCACAATTTAAAATATAGCCTATTCATGCATGCGTCAGTTGGAGTATTAACTTAAGTATACATTTACATAGGCTGCAGCTGGACCCTTCTCTTTACATTGGCATGTCATGTGTCTAAAAATATGATTTCCAGAGCCCCGATGACATGTCAAAGTTTGTATTCGTGTAGCATTTGTAATACTGTTCAAATTCACTTCGCGATCATTTGGGGGTATTAGTGTAATCAGTTCGCTTCTAAGGCCTAGTGATCTTAACAAAGCGCTAAGTGGGCCTGTGCTGATTATGGCAAAGACAATTAGCGACATTTGATTTACCTGGTACTGAATAGAGCCTTGTTATTATCCAGGTTGGCTTATTTTAATTTTAAACAAACCAAAACAACCTATAGGGAATATATATATATATATACAGAAAAACAAATCTTCTCGGAAGATTTCGTTTTTGAGCTGAGAGAAAGTACCTGATGTCCATGATGCATTTAGACATGCAAACAGTGTCCTCTTATCAATACAAATCGTAGGTCTATCTGTTGGCTCTGAAATGACACATGCATTATACACGATGTGATAGAAATCCACTGTTTTCTTCTCAATTTCTCTCAAAAAACATTTCAAGCTCGAGTGGAAAAACCCAAGCCTTAATAAAGCACACCTCAATTAGCCCATCTTCCTCTGGACGTTAAGCTGATCACACCGCAGAGCCGAACCCAACCGACTCTCTCTCTCTCTCTCTCTCTCTCTCTCTCTCTCTCTCTCTCTCTCTCTCTCTCTCTCTCTCTCTCTCTTCTCTCTCTCCCTCTCTCTCCCTCTCCCTCCCTCTCCCTCCCTCTCCCTCTCTATCTCTCTCTCTCGTGCTGTGAAAGACATGAACTAAATGATCCAGACACAGTGCGGTTTGGGTTGGCCCTGTAGTGTGATCAATGTGTACATTTACATTAAACAATGTAAACACGGCATTTGCAGGAAAAGTGCTATACAAATAAAGGTTATTATGATGATTATGATTATGATTAGGCTATTACATTTTTACCATCTAGCAAACGCCTTTTATTTCTCAAAAGCGGCTTTCAACAAATGTTGAAATGTCTAATGTAGGCCTTTGAATCTGACCCTAGCTCTGTTTGGACCCCTCTCCTCTCTACGTACTGTAGGGCCTCACACTGGTAGCGCTCCGGCAGCAATCATGTCCAGCCGAGGAGGAAAGAAGAAGGCGACCAAAACGTCGCGGTCCACCAAGGCCGGCGTGATCTTCCCCGTGGGCAGGATGCTGCGCTACATCAAGAAGGGCCTGCCCAAGTACAGGATCGGAGTGGGAGCCCCCGTCTACATGGCTGCAGTGCTGGAGTACCTTACTGGTGAGAGAGAGAGAGAGAGAGAGAAGCCTGTTTAGTGTAGTTACATTGAAGGAGGGAGAGAGAGAGAGAGAGAAGCCTGTTTAGTGTAGTTACATTGAAGGAGGGAGAGAGAGAGAGAGAGAGAGAGAGAGAAGCCTGTTTAGTGTAGTTACATTGAAGGAGGGAGAAAGAGAGAGAGAAGCCTGTTTAGAGTAGTTACGTAGAGAGAGTGAGAGAAGCCTGTTTAGAGTAGTTACGTTGGCGCAAGCAAGCAACAGAGAATCCCTGAGTCCCAAATCAACCCCTAACCCCTTCACCCTGACCATGTGTGCATATTGGTTTATCCTTTTATACAGTAGGTCACTTGTAGACATTTGTTCCCATTGCCCCTCCTGCTCCTATCTACAAACCTACAAGTCAGGCTACATCTTGACTGTCCCGCCTAAGACCTCTTCATCCCCTCTACCCCCCAGTACAGTTTCTCTACTGTAAATACATTTGAAAAATAGCGTGTGCGCGCATGCGTACTGGCTGAGATTACATCAACACAAAAAAGTGCAGTGGGTAAAAGAACGTTGCATTTGTTTGGTGTACCGTTACACCCCTACTGCTAAGTGCCAAAAATGTCATGTAATGGAACAAATCCCTCTTTCACTGTCCTGAAAAGAAGCGTGATGCCTCATGATCTATTGGTCTCTCTCTCTCTCTCTCTCTCTCTCTCAGCTGAGATCCTGGAGTTGGCGGGAAACGCCGCCAGGGACAACAAGAAGGGTCGCGTCACGCCCCGACACATCCTCCTGGCCATCGCCAACGACGAGGAGCTCAACCAGGTGAGCTGGCGGGACTGGGCCTACCAGGCCACCGTACAGTGTTGGCTCGGATACTGCACGTTCACACTGTCTTTTCCAGCAGAGATAGATTTGACTGGCATCTAAATTGTCGTCTATTTTCTGCAGCTGCTGAAGGGTGTGACCATCGCCGCGGGCGGTGTCTTACCCAACATCCACCCTGAGCTGCTGGCCAAGAAGAGGGGGTCAAAGGGCAAGTTGGAAGCTGTCATCACCCTTCCCCCCGTCAAGAAAACCAAGACCGCCACTGTGAAGAAATCGGGAGGGAAGAAGCTCAGCAGGAAGGCTAAGGCCGCAGCAAAGGCTAAGGTACGCCGTCGTCTGAGGGCCAGGAGTGTTTCAGGAATAAGCACATGGTCAGGAAAAACCTCTGTAGTACAGGCTATGTACTGTAGGTGGAGGTGCTTATTCATTTTTATAATTTAAAATATTATCTAGTTAGATTTGCTTTGGAAATTAAGAATCATTTTCTGGACAGTGTTATCCAGGCTCAGAAGTTCAAAACGTGTAATCTGGATCAGAATGATCCAGGATCAGATCTATCTGGCTGATTTTGAGTCGTACTGGGGAACTCAGCCAGCTCGATCTGATCCTTGATGGCTAAAAAAACAGAATCTGGATCATTCTGAGCCCTGATCGTCTGGGCCCTGGAGATGCTGCCTGGTGTCTCTCAGGGGATTCAGTGTGTGTGGAGTCTCTCAGGGGGTTCAGTGTCTCTCAGGGGGTTCAGTGTCTCTCAGGGGTTCAGTGTGTGTGGTGTCTCTCAGGGGTTCAGTGTGTGTGGAGTCTCTCAGGGGGTTCAGTGTGTGTGGAGTCTCTCAGGGGGTTCAGTGTGTGTGGTGTCTCAGGGGGTTCAGTGTGTGTGGTGTCTCAGGGGGTTCAGTGTGTGTGGTGTCTCAGGGGGTTCAGTGTGTGTGTGTCTCAGGGGGTTCAGTGTGTGTGGTGTCTCTCAGGTGGGTTCAGTGTGTGTGTGGAGTCTCTCAGGGGGTTCAGTGTGTGTGTGTCTCTCAGGGGGTTCAGTGTGTGTGTTTCTCTCAGGGGATTCAGTGTGTGTGGTGTTTCTTCTTCTCCCTGACCCAAAGCAGAAGCAGGCCGGGGAGGTGAGCAAAGCGGCGTCTGCAGACAGCACCACAGAAGGAACCCCCGCAGACGGCTTCACCGTCCTCTCCACCAAGGTCCTCTTCCTGGGGCAGAAGGTACAGCAGCCCCCCCCTCCCTCCTCCAACACCTTCCCACTGCTAATGCTAATGCTAATGCTACTGCTACTGCTACTGCCACACAGCTTCTCCTAGCAGCTGCTCCTAGCATCACTGGCATAAGCAAAGGCTTTATCTGCGTTCCAATTCTCCATCCGTGTCCCTGAAATGTACCCTTCCCTTCAACTCCCCAACACAGATTTAAAAGCATAAGATTGGTGTAAACACATGCTGTTACGCCAATCCCTATGGCATAGGGCCTTTGCCTTTTTATAGGCTAATTCAGGGGAAAGGGTGTAGCATTGGGATGCAGGGTTTTCTCTCTTTCACGTGTATTCAGGGTGACTTCACTGACATCTGATTACAGATTACAGATTAATATTATGTTCTGATTGATTACACTTAGTAATGGGTTTGGGTGACATTTTTGGCATTTAGCAGACGCCTTTATCCAAAGCGACTTACAACAAATACATTTGTCTTTCATGATTCTTACTACATACCTCTTCTTACCTATTCATAGATATTCACTAAAGCAGAAAAACCTACAACCCAGTTTAGAGCTATAGACCGACCTTTACCCAAGATATGTTCCCAACCCACCTGGTAGCCAATCAGAGTGAGTTTCCTGTATTCTCAGGGAGGTACTGTATGTGGAAGGGCAGTCCTACTGTACCAGTATAGTTACTTAACCAGTTGGACGAGCGACAGCCATGAATACCAGGTTAGCCTAGCCATATATGTAGCCTGTTGCCCTAGCAACACCCATGAATACATGGCTAGCCTAGGCCCATCCAATCACAGGCCCCCTCATGCGTACGTATAGCATAAATGCGACAATTCCTGCAAATCCCCCGCCCTGTGCAGTGGCACGCCATCTTTTGTCCCGTATTTGGTAGTGAGAACGTTGGCAACCCTACTAGCAACAAGCACCAGCTATGGAAGTCTTATCTGTTATCTTCCTGTGTCTATTGTAGCTTTAGGGGGACTGGGCCCTGGTTGCTTGTACAGGGACATGGCAGGGGGGGAGGCTGGTGGAGGTAGAAATCGGAGGACGGGCTCATTGTAATGCACGGAACCAAATAAGGAATGGTACCCACGACAGCGTGTTCGATACCGTTCCTCGTTCCGTCCCGTGCGTTCCGAGGAGCCCGTCCTCCGCTGTTTCTACTTCCGCCGGCCTCCGCTGTGTGTGTACCTAACAAGGGTTCCCCTTCCATGACTTCTCCCCCTGCTATGAAAACAACCCGACGCTTTGTCTCCTTTGTGAGTCTCCGCGCTGATGTCACTGCATACTCTGGCCTTACACACACACAACGCTCACACTGAACCAACAGGCTGGCTTGCTGCTTCACATGCACCAACCAGCCCATCTGGATCAGAGGTCACAAACGTGTGCTGACCTAGGATCAGTTAGATTGTAGTGAATAACATTATATGGACAGGGGACGGGGGGGCGGATCTGATCCGGGATCAGCACTCTCAGATCTCTCTGAGACGCTCTGTGGGATACAGGCCCTGGAGGGGATGTGGCTGTAGCTGTCTGCTGTTAAAACAAAATGGTGTGATGAATTATTTATGGATGTGTATGGGGTTTGTGGTGACTTTTCGAAATTAATGCAAACCCTGTGTTTACGTTGCTCTATTTGCCATGAAGCGCCCCGTTGTTGCGGGGGAAAGTTTGAAAGCACCAACTGAAACATACTGGGTTTGACATATGGCCTATTTTCTATAAAATGTTTACGACCCTCCTTTTATATGTTTTTGTTTTACTTAGATTATACGGAACAGACGCCAAAGCTAAATCAATGTAATTGAGCCTACCATTATTTTTGCAACAGTATGTTGGATGTGTTCCAGTCTTTATCCAAGTCAATATGGGGCACGGCGTCAGCACAAGACGAAGTAGCTCGCTAATCACAGATTGCTGCGACTCATGAAATGAAATCAATGGAGATTAATTATTCAAAGCGACATCAATAGCCTCGTTTACCTCTCCCTGACAGCGAGAGTTCATTGTACATATCAACCAGTATTATGTATTAATTTCGTAGTTATTGTTTGCTCTCATTATCCCTACTGTAAATCACTGAGACAAGCGTGTGTTGCTGGTGTTATTTATTTTTCTTCCCGAATAACCTAATGTACCTCACTCTGTCATATGTGACAGCAGCTGGTGAGACCCGGGAACAGGTCGGCAACCAATCATTTTGACTTTTATTCAGAAAAATGTAAATACATGTCAACCGTTGTTGAAAGTCAATGACACATTCGCTAGTCAAGCCAAAACATTGCAATGGATTCGGTGAGTAATCCCCACTACTACCTAATTAACTATAACATTACTTTACATTGTTAGCAGGCTCCCAAAACAAGCTGCGTCAGTTGACTAGCGAGTGTGTCGTTGATTTTCAACAAAGTCTGAACATTAAATCGGCTGCCGGCTTGTTACCCCTTTCACCAGAAGCTGTTACATATATTAATGTCATATCCAGTAGTTTGATAGTTATTGTAGGATTCCTATTCTGTTGTTTGCTATCTTCTCCTCTGAGCTCTACTGTACTGTACATCAGGGGAGGCTGGTGGAGGTAGAAATGAGAGGACGGGCTCACGGAACGTGGAAGGTATCAAACACACGTTCCATGCATTACATACCTTGTATGTAATATGTACTTTCATGTACCTACTTCTGCAAATCTTCTAATAAAGTTTTCAATCAATCAATCACAGTGAGCCCGTCCTCCGATTTCTACCAACATTCTTTCTTCTTCTATTATTCTTCCTGAACTGTACTTCTGTTCCTCTCTTGGGATGCTACAGTATAGAGCCAATGAACTAACATCACTCTGAATATTCTCAAATCTGAACAGTGTTTCCTCAAGTGAAGAGGGGGGGGGGGGGATTTGGGTGACCAATCGTAGCATCTTCTTCTTTTCTGGGAGGGTTTCTAAAACCCTGCACTCTTTAATACAACCCGGACCTGACAGCTACCTTTCCACTACTACCCTGTGTGGACGAGCCAGTGTTCCGCTTTTCTGCTGTTTCTGCTGCCTGTCTTCAGAGGAAGTGCCCCTCGTTGGTGCGGTGCTCTTACACACATCACACACAAGCCCCTCCCACCTCCCCTGGTCTGACACATCACACACAAGCCCCTCCCACCTCCCCTGGTCTGACACATCACACACAAGCCCCTCCCACCTCCCCTGGTCTGACACATCACACACAAGCCCCTCCCACCTCCCCTGGTCTGACACATCACACACAAGCCCCTCCCACCTCCCCTGGTTTGACACATCACACACAAGCCCCTCCCACCTCCCCTGGTCTGACACATCACACACAAGCACCTCCCACCTCCCCTGGTCTGACACAACCCACACTAGGCTCTTCCTCGTCCCCTGGACTGACCCCATCCTTAGCCCTGCCACGTGTGTGGAACTGAGTCCTGGCCAGTTCAAAACAACACACATCATGTACAGCACCTCCTATATCATGTACAGAATCTCCTATATCATGCACAGCACCTCCTATATCACGCACAGCACCTCCTGGTTAAGCCCTCAAGTCTTGCACCGAATGAAACGGTGAATCGCGACCACGGCAAAAGCACACCGCAGTGGAAATGTAGCTGCTCAGTTGTCCGATTGTTAAGGTGTGGTGTGGTGTGGGTGGTTTGGTGTGTGAAGCTATCTTCTAATGGCTTTGCTTCCCCCCCCTCCTCCCCTCCCTCCCTCCCTCCCCCCCGCGGCATGCAGCTCAACCTCATTCACAGTGAGGTCAGTAACCTGGCTGGCTTTGACGTGGAGGGCATAATCAACCCCACCAATGCTGACATTGACCTAAAAGATGACCTAGGTGAGCTCCCGTAGAAGGCTCTTGGCGGTTTGAAAAATCCTTGAAGAAGCTGAAATTTGAAACTGAAACCCTGGGCTAAAATAACGAATCTCAAGGTACTTTTTTGGTTGAAGTCTCCCTTTTTAAATGGGTTTTAATTACAGAAACAAATGTATTTTGATTATAACGGACGCAATCGTAGCTATGCTACAGAACACACAATGGAGTACGAATACAAGTCTGATTGTCGTGAATCTACAAATGCAGATTCCCTTCTTAAGAATGGTTTTGTCATCAGAATGATTAGAAATACTCAAGATGACGTTCAAGGATTTCTCAAATCTCCACAGAACGGATGTGTGTCCCCCTCCTCTGCCTGTTGTAGTTGTTAGTATTGGGCGTCTGTCTGTCTGTCTGTCTCTTAACTGAGCGGTCAGACAGTCTCTGTATTCCCAGTCGCCTCCTTTTTTACCATCACAAGTAAAGAAGGAGCTCTCTCTCTCTCACACACCTCTTTGTCTCTTTCTCCCCCCCCACCCCTCTTTCGTTTCATCTTTTCATTCCCCTTTTTACTTTCTTCATTGTATTCCCATCCTTATGATCTCCCTCCTCCCACTCACTGTGTTTTTACCCCATGTTGTTTGCCTGTTGTTGTTGTCGTTGTCGTTTGTAGTTGCAAGTTGTGCAAGCCGACATTTCCACCGTCGACAGCGATGCTGTTGTACACCCGACCAACTCCACCCTCTACACTGGTGGTGAAGTAGGTAATGGAACCCTCATCATCACCATGGAAACCCTGTTGCTTGCCAGCACCCGTCAGTCCCTTCCCATAATGCCTCTTCTTCCTCCTATTGGATGATTGTTCTCCACGGTTACAGACAACAGCTAGTATCTTTGCCAAGGGCAATAAAAGCTATATTAAGGATGTTAATGCCTTACGAAAGGAAAAACTCATTGAACCGCTAATTACTAGATATAACAAGCTGACTGCTAACAATTAACAGACTTCCATATTTGCGCTTGTTGATACTGTAGGCTCTGATACTATAAATAGTGTCGCTGTTCTGTTGTCTGTTATGGCTGGAAGAACATGCACCAGCGCTTTGTTTTGTTGATATCCAAAAGGCCTCAATTATGTTTTAATAGGCCTCCTCACATCTGCCTGCCTGTCTTGCATTGTTTGAATCTGTTGGGTGTTTGTTTGTTGGCTGGAATGTTGATTCATCTGGCTCATTTTTCCCCTCCTCTCGGAGTTCCTGCCTGGCTGCGTTTACTTCCCGTCAACCGGAACTACATAGACAGGGGCCGTTATAAACCTTAAAGTCATCATCTCCCACCATTTTGGTCAAGTAAAAAAAAAAATAAGTGAATTTAAGTGAGCTATTAAGTGAAAAATACTTCAGTAGTAATAACTATTCTAGGGTCAGTTCCCAGAAAGCTTCATTAACACTTGAGATCTTCGTAAGTCTGCTGTAGACTATGGTAGCCTATCTTCTTAAGTCTGTCGTAGCTTTTTTCGGAAACTGATCCCTGGTTGCTTGTACGGTATGTAGTACAGTACATGCCAGGGGAGGCTGGCGGAGGTAGGAATCGGAGGCCGGGATCTTTGTAATGCATGGAACGGAATGAGGAATGGTATCGAACATGTGGTTGATATATTTCCTCATTCCATGCATAAGAATGAGCCCATCCTCCGATTTCTACCTCCTCCAGCCTCCTCAGCTACGTGGGAAGCATGGTGTCGTCTCAGAGGGGCCTGAGGGGAGATGAGTGAACAACGCTGGCCCATAGAGGATACGACAACAGGATCTATCAGGGGAGGCTGCTGGAGATGCCCGTCCTCCGTTTTCTACCTCCACCAGCCTCCCCTGGTATCCATGGCTACTGTATCTATGCCCTTTCTGCCCAGTGTAGACCCAGCATGTCAGCAGTCTGTCTGTCTGTCTGTGTACCCGTCCATCCCTCCTCGTCTGTCTGTCTGTCTGTCTGTCTGTCTGTGTACCCGTCCATCCCTCCTCGTCTGTCTGTCTGTCTGTCTGTAACCATGGCGACGGGAGGCCACTAACAACCCCAGCCTGTGTCCCCCTCCTGCAGGAAATGCTCTGGAGAAGAAGGGAGGGAAGGAGCTCGTGGATGCGATCCTGGAGCTGAGGAAGAAGAACGGCCCCCTGGAGGTGGCTGGAGGTACTGCACAGCATGGAATAGATTGAAGTAGAGTAGAATAAAATATAATAGGGAATTGGAATAGGACTGGGAAGGGGGACATGGATGGCGGATGGCACACGCACATGCACGCACACGCACACACACACACACACACACACACACACACACACACACAGCCACACACACAGCTGGGACAGGGCTTGGTCACTCAGCGCCTGTCCAACACGCAGGATGATGTCATAGAGGATCAGTGCTCTGCTCATGACTGCGGTGGGACACACTTCATCAACACACACGCAGCTTTCACTGGGGCCTCTTTGCTGGATCTCTTCCTCTCACACACACACACACACACACACACACACACAAACACATAAGTAGATGAACAGGTGACTAAACGCCAATCCTGTAGAGCTCAGAAAGGAGGGATTCACCAGACGTCTGCCTTTAAGTGAGAAACCACTCTCCTCTCCTCCTCATGGGAGCGCAGTCTGATGTACTGTGTGTGTGTGTGTGTGTGTGTGTGTGTGTGTGTGTGTGTGTGTGTGTTACTGTACATCTCTATCGTTGGAGAAAAGTTCACACACCTTGGCTTGCTCCAGGTTTTCCAGAGTGAATAACTAAACTTAGAAAAAGACAGGAAAAGGAACTTGAGCTACAGGCTACACTACTGGCTTTCTTGCTACTTCACATTTCAGTGGAAAGATACCAACCTTTCAGTCCGACAGGCTGTTTTTACATCTTCAGAAAAGGAGGCGGGACATCCAGCAACGAGCGAACGCAAGTCGTCATGTAAACTTGCACCTGAGATGAGTGTCTGAGGACAGTCCTGGGCAGAATCAGCTGAACGCTATCAGGAACAACATCGCTAACGCTAACTAATTAGACGCTGTATGAATATTGGTCAATTGTACACGTTCGTGAGAGTTAGTGCAACTGGCATCGGTTCTAAAATTCCTTTCTCACCCTTGTGAGGCGTTCTGTATGATAGACATTTATTTCCATCATTGTCATTGAGCAGACACTTTTTTTTTAATCCAAAGCGACTTATAATAAATACATAACTCTGTCTGAAGTAAGTGAATGAACTATACATTAGTCATTGTAAGTATAACAATAACAATAATAAAGTATAACAATAATCTTTGTTCGCCGCTTCTCCGCCCGAAATCTAGGTGTAATTGAAGTATACAGAGTAGATTGTCCTACAAAGACACTTAGATTTAGTAATCAAAAAAGTATAATATGATATGATGCAGAGATATGATAGACATGATGTATAGATATGATAGAGACATGATATGACCACTTTTCAAAAAATGCCGGTCGAAAGAGGACGCTGGCGTTGCTTGTTCTCCGCTTCTCTGCCCGAAATCTAGGTGTAATTGCAGTAACCAGAGTAGATTGTCCTACAAAGACACTTAGATTTAGTAATCCAAAAATGTATTAGACCCCTATACTTTCTTTTATATATTTTAATTTTTTTGTTTCTTTTTATGTTACTACTCGATCTTTTCAGTTTGTAAAGCGTCTTTGAGTGTCTAGAAAAGCGCTATATAAGTCGAATGTATTATTATTATTATTATTATAACCTTCGATAAGAACAAGTGCCATCAGCTGTCACAGTGCTAGAGAAAGAGGAACAAAACTAAACAGTTTGTGTTTTCTTTATTTAACAGCGAGTAGGCCTATACTTATTTATGATTATCACATCCCAGAGGGTTTAGAATCTATCCCTCCATTCTCCTCTCTCCTTTATCCTGAAACATCGGACCCAATGGGACTGATGGGACAAGCCAATCATCCTTAAGTCACTTTGGTCCCCACTAAGGACGCACGTTTGGCGGCTGCTCTCGTGTTGAAGTCCCCACTGTCCCCCTCTCCTTCTCAGTGTCCCCCCCCCCTCTCCTTCCCCCCCTCTCCTCTCTCAGGTCCCATCTGGTGATCAGCTGTCGTCCACTCTGCAGTCTTAAGCCAGTCCAGGCCACTCACACGCTGGCTGAGGGATAATGAAACCTGACTAGAGGGTTTCTCACCACGTACAGACAGACACACACACACACACACACACACACACATGCTCACACACACACACACACACACACACATACGCACACTTGCACATCCCCCCCCCCCACACACACACACACACACTTGCAAATTCCCCCCCACACACACACACGGTCACACACACACACACACACACACACACACAACCACACACACACGGGGCTAATGAAGTCAGACTGGAGGGTTTCTCACTTCACAGTGTGGGCCGCCGTCAGGGGCTTTGGCAGGGTTACAGTGTGGCTGGGCCGCCTGATGTAAGACAAACCTACGTGCTCCGCAGACCAACACAGCCTCTCTCTCTCTCTCTCTGCCGATTAGCTCCAGGCCCTGGCCCTCCTCCCTCCTCCTCTCACCCAGCCAGCCCACCTTTCATGTGGGATCTAAGAGCTCAGTCCCTCTGGAGAAGTGATTTCTCAAAAACCCTCCCGTCTAATTCCCTCGTCTCAACAGCATTAAGCTGTTGGACCATTTTTCGGCTCTCCTTTTTCTTCTATAAACTTGAATAAAGTGTGTCTCCCCCCGCCCACCAATCCTAGTAACCGAGACAGTCCCAGAGCTTGTATACTCTCAGATGTGATAAAAAAATGTTGAAAGACTTTCATTGATGAAACCGTTAATCTATCTCACTCTCTCTCTTTCTCTCTCTCCTTTTTCCTCTTCTGTCTCTTTCTTTCCCTCTCTTCCACTTTCTCTCTCCCTCCTGACCCCCCCTCTCTCTCCGTCACCCTTTCCCCCCGCCGATCTCTCTCTCACCCCCCCCCCCTCAGCCGTCGTGACCTCAGGGTTCGGCCTCCCAGCTAAGTTTGTGATCCACTGTAACAGTCCAGGCTGGGGCTCAGACAAGTGTGAGGAGCTGCTGGACAAGACGGTGAAGAACTGCCTGGCCCTGGCCGACAAGGAGAAGCTCAAGTCTGTCGCCTTCCCCTCCATCGGCAGTGGAAGGTACCATACCCCCACCTCCTCCCCTTTAACATGGTACCATACCCCCACCTCCTCCCCTTTAACATGGTACCATACCCCCACCTCCTCCCCTTTAAGATGGTACCATACCCCCACCTCCTCACCTTTGACCTTTAGATGGACGGCACCCAAATTCTGCTTTAATTTAATTACTGGTTACCTTATCTCCTTATCATGTGTAGGATGTGTGTTATTCTGAACTATGATCTGAGCATAACCACACAACTTCAAGGTGCTACCCATCAAATTAGCATCTGATCATCATATTTCTAATGTTTAGTTTAGTTTGGGTCCAGCTTAGGTCGGAAATGTGTTAATAATATAGGGCATGTAGGTTAAGAAGAGAATGATTCGATGTGTTATCTCAAGTGATTATTATGAGATAATGCAATGATAATGACATCAAAGTTTAGAATGAAGTTGTGTCGGGCTGCACCTAACGGTTGTTTTTTTATCAATTTAATCTAACAATTATTTTACCGATCGGTCAGTTAATCTAACAATTACTTTACCCAAAATAAACCAATCAATCATCTTCTCTTAAAAACAAACAAGTGTAACAAAAAACAAAGTATGCACTGCAGGGCATTATTCTGCAACAGAAAATAGCCCGGTCTTAACTGCCAATCTCCGTTTTACAGTCCAACATAAAATCGCTCCAAAATTAAAGCAAGAGCTTGTTCAATTGAGGTAAAAGGAATAAACTGCAGCCATCTGGGGTCTGCATGGATTCCTTTTGTGGACACACTGCTTTGCCTCATCCTGAAACAGATGATAATAGTGGCATATTTTAAAATGAGTCTAATTTAACATTTTATTACTACTATTATTATTATTAATAATAATAATATGAATAATAATATCATAACACAGCAGTGATGTTGAAATTAGACTCATTTTAAAATATGCCACTTATCATCTTTTTCAGGATGAGGGTTATTATTAATCAAATAATAAAGATTTAAAAAATACTGGACTTCAAATTCAAACTCGTACATGGCCTGGCCGTTAAAGTAAACAGAGTTTGAATGACACGGTTAGATGACGCATGGTGTAACGTTTGGTTAGCAGCAGTGCAGAAATGACTTGTAACATGGCGGCGATGAAGAAACATCTAGAAAAGCTACATTTTAAGTGACTGCTAGGTCACGTTCGGCGTGTTGATAATCCTCATGCTTGCTGGGCGGGGTCGAAAAGTCAACAGGATTTACGGTGCTGTCTTGCTGCCGTCGTCACAAAACACCCAAGTGTTCATGCAGAGCAGTTGGACTGCTGTGATAAGCCATTTCCAATTTGCAGAGCTTAGAGAGCACCACACTGTTGGGTCTAAAACCCACACTTTAGTTTAGATGATCGTGAATCCATGCTTAGATCGGGCGCAGCCATCTTGCAACGCGCCAACGCATGTTATGCAAATCGATTACGCTGACACGTACCCAAGTTTGGTACTGATGAGGGGGGGGGGGTGAATCATCATGACCTCCCATACGACCTATGGGTGAATCATCTTGACCTCCCATAGCAACAAGCTATAGACGTGTTTGATGTAAAAATAATAAAAAGCATTAAAATGCACTCCATGTTGTGGCAAATTGGCCAGGCTGGCGGTAGATAGAAAGAGAGCCGCAGACTCCAGCTCCGATGCCAATGAATTATTTAACCAACGTTTCGGCAGCAAGCTGCCTTCTACAGGGCGTCAATGAAAACACACTGAGGTTCAGTCATATTTAAAACATTTCGCATATCGCGTTTGATTCCACTCCGTTGCATTTCAACAAGCCGGTCCTCCGATTGTTTCTACCTCCGCCAGCCTCCCCTGATTTCCATCGTTCTTGTACTGGATGTCGAGGAGAGCGTTCTACTGGATTTCAATGCGATCACATTCAATAGATTCATACAGAACATTTGAAACAAATAAAATGCATTATTGGAATGTGATGATTGTATGTTTTTTTTTAATATTCCAGAAGGTATTGCTGCCGTCCTAATATCCGATTCTCCTTCCCCAGAATGAATTTTTCATTCATATTTATATCTTACTTGATTTTATATCTATGCTCCTTGGCGGTTTTTGCACTACTTGTTTTTTTAATTCTTCTTCTTATTATTCTTATGTTGCCTGTTTGCACCAATCTACGACAGCAAATTCCTTGTACGTGAAAACCTTACTTGGCGAATAAAGTCATTCTGATTGTGATTCTCAGGAACGGGTTCCCTAAGCAGACGGCCGCCCAGCTGATCCTGAAGGCCATCTCCAGCTACTTCGTGTCCACCATGTCCTCCTCCATCAAGACCGTTTACTTCGTGCTGTTCGACAGCGAGAGCATAGGGATCTTCGTACAGGAAATGGCCAAGCTTGAAACAAGCTAAACTTCCTGTCTCTTCCTCAACCCTCCCCCCATCCCCCCACCCCCCCACCCCTTCTGGATTTTCTGAGGGGAAAAAAGAAAGAAGTTTACTAGTGATTTTTTTTGTTTTAAAAAAACAAAAAAACAAAACCATTTTTTGAGCAGGGGAAATCGTTTTTTTTGCATATATGTTATTATATTTTATTTTATTGAGATATTATCCTTGAGATTGTTGTCGGCACTGATGAGGTTTATTTCGATGCACTGCTTCCCTGAGGGCTTCATCAGGTGGGTGGAGGTACGTCGGGGATACCTACGCTCTTTGATCTGAAAGGTAGTTGCACTCCGAGTGTTTGCATCACTGTGTGTTTTGCAGGGAGGCTGGAACCAGCCTCCCCTGGTTCTTTACGTAGCGAGGACAGAACAGTTGTCTGTCTCTATCTGTAAAAAAAAGAATAATAAGATAATAGAGAGATTATATATCAGGTGAAAGAAGGCATCATTTAATTTTGTGTTTGTGCGTTGTGTGTTGCACCCATCTATTTGCCTCTCTTTGAAGAGGCTGCACCTTCTATGTTCATAAATGTTTATTATCAATGTCATATAGATGGAGTGTCGGTGAAATATTAGAGCGTAATATTGGATAGGGTTTTTCCTTTTAAGAACGTTTTTATTCTAATTTTCTCTTTGCCAACTGGAAAAAAAAAAGAATTTCGAAAAAGAAAATTTGTTTGTGTTTTTATTAAGTTATAATTAAACGGCTATGGCATACATTTTGTTTGAAGAATCGTTCTCTGATGGTTGTTGGTAACAACTCCTCAATGACCACTAGATGGCGCTCTATAGTCAGGAATAAATCTCTAACAGGGCCATTTTATGTGCTGGAATAACTCCTTTAATTTAGATGTCTAAAATGGACAGACAGCCATGTGAGAATGTGTGCATCTGAATGGACACACATTATCCAACGGCTCAAAAAAGCAACATTGTGTTTGGGATTTTCAATACTGTACCTTTCTAATGTCATGTCTTGAAGACAGAATGCTTTCTAAATATTGCTGAAATTGATTATATAGAAGTATCCAATCCGATAATAAAATGCTTTGAAAAAAATGGTATGTCCCTTGCTATTCCATTGGGATTGTGTGTGTGTGTGTGTGTGTGTGTGTGTGTGTGTGTGTGTGTGTGTGTGTGTGTGTGTGTGTGTGTGTGTGTGACGTAATAGCTTTAGTTTTGGGTGTTGTGCTGTGGGTGAATACATACTAGGTGTGTATAAGATGTGTCATTGATGACCTATATATAATAACAGTGTTATGTGTGTGTCATTGATATTGATGGTATATAATATCTGTGTGTGTGTGTGGAAGGTAATAGGTTTAGTTGTGTGTTTTGTGCTGTGGGTGAATACATACATAGGTGTGTACCAAGAGGGATAACCCTTTGAGTCTTGGGTAACGTGGTACACACAAGGCGGTGTGTTTGTGGTGTAGCGGTGCGACCCGACCCCAGGCCTCTCCTCAGCCTGGGGCTGTGTTGGCAGGGTGCTCTGAGGACCAGGAGTCAGACCGGGGTCACTTTCCCAGCGCCGCAGCCTGAGAGGGAGGCCGGGACCACGGACCTCCTCGAAGGGCTCCCATCTGAAGGCTAATCCACAGGAAATACAGGCAGGTCCCCCCCCCCAGCCTCCCCTCCACCCTCTCATACCCCCCTCTCCCTTCCCTGCTCCCTCCTGCCCCCCCCGCCCCTCATTCGCTCCAAGCTCTGTAAATTCAAAGCATCTGTAAGAAGCGGGCCTAGCCAGTCCGCCCTGTGAAAAGGGCCGCGTTCCCAGAGCCGCTGCAAGATGAAATTTTATTCTTTGCACGAAAAAATTACGGAGAGAAAAAACAAAATAAAGTAAAACAAACACTGGCGGAGATCAAGGCGGAGGGTAAGGAGCTGGTCATCAGAGATCTGCCAGCCAGTCCAGAGTTGTTCACAGGAGGAATGTAATATGTCCTTCATTATGGTGCTGACATAAGCCTAGTCTGGGACCCTACATAGGCCTACACTGGGACCCTACATAGGCCTAGTCTGGGACCCTACATAGGCCTACACCATGACTATATATAGGCCTACACTGGGACCCTACATATGCCTACACTGGGACCCTACATAGGCCTACAGTGGGACCCTACATAGGCCTAGTCTGGGACCCTACATAGGCCTACTCAGACCCTACAAAGGCCTAGTCTGGGACCCTACATAGACCTAGTCTGGGACCCTACATAGGCCTACACTGGGACCCTACATAGGCCTACACTGGGACCCTATATAGGCCTACACTGGGACCCTACATAGGCCTAGTCTGGGACCCTACATAGGCTTAGTCTGGGACCCTACATAGGCCTAGTCTGGGACCCTACATAGGCCTACACCTTGACTCTATATAGGCCTACACTGGGACCCTACATACAACTACAGTGGTATACATAGGCCTAGTCTGGGACCCTACATAGGCCTAGTCTGGGACCCTACATAGGCCTAGTCTGACACCCTACATAGGCCTAGTCTGGGACCCTACATAGGCCTAGTCTGGGACCCTACATAGGCCTAGTCTGGGACCCTACATAGGCCTACACTTGGACCCTACATAGGCCTACTCAGACCCTACAAAGGCCTAGTCTGGGACCCTACATAGGCCTAGTCTGGGACCCTACATAGGCCTACACTTGGACCCTACATAGGCCTACTCAGACCCTACAAAGGCCTAGTCTGACACCCTACATAGGCCTAGTCTGGGACCCTACATAGGCCTACTCAGACCCTACAAAGGCCTAGTCTGGGACCCTACATAGGCCTACACTGGGACCCTACATAGGCCTACACTGGGACCCTACATTGGCCTACACTGGGACCCTACATAGGCCTAGTCTGGGACCCTACATAGGCCTACACTGGGACCCTACATTGGCCGACACCTTGACCCTACATAGGCCTAGTCTGGGACCCTACATAGGCCTACACTGGGACCCTACATAGGCCTACACTGGGACCCTACATAGGCCTACACTGGGACCCTACATAGGCCTACACTGGGACCCTACATAGGCCTACACTGGGACCCTACATAGGCCTACACTGGGACCCTACATAAGCCTAGTCTGGGACCCTACATAAGCCTACTCTGAGATCCTACATAGGCCTAGTCTGACACCCTACATAGGCCTAGTCTGGGACCCTACATAGGCCTAGTCTGGGACCCTACATAGGCCTAGTCTGGGACCCTACATAGGCCTACACCTTGACTCTATATAGGCCTACACTGGGACCCTACACAGGCCTAGTCTGGGACCCTACATAGGCCTACACCTTGACTCTATATAGGCCTACACTGGGACCCTACATACAACTACAGTGGTATACATAGGCCTAGTCTGACACCCTACATAGGCCTAGTCTGGGGCCCTACATAGGCCTAGTCTGGGGCCCTACATAGGCGTAGTCTGGGACCCTACATAGGCCTACACCTTGACTCTACATAGGCCTAGTCTGGTATATGTAGGTTTACTCTGAGCCTCTCTAGTATACGTACATACAGTACAGGCCTACTGTAGGCCTACGCCAGCCTGTCTCAGTACTGTAAACCCACCAGCTGGTGACTCCATTTATTTACTCCACTACAGAGGTGTCTGTGTTGAGTGTGTTGTTCTGACTACCTGTCCGCCTGCCTACCTGTCTACCTACGTACCTGTCTGCCTGCCTACCTGCCTACCTGTCTATCTACGTACCTACCTACATACCTGTCCGCCTGCCTACCTGTCTACCTACGTACCTGTCTGCCTGCCTACCTGCCTACCTGTCTATCTACGTACCTACCTACATACCTGTCCGCCTGCCTACCTGTCTACCTACGTACGTACCTACCTACGTACCTGTCTGCCTGCCTGCCTGCCTAAGCGTCTAAAGACCTCTTCATCCCCACTACCCCCCCAGGACAGTTTCTCCACTGTAAATAAATGAATAAAAATAAAAACATTAAAAAAAGTAATTCCTTCTTTTAGCATTATGACTGCCAATGGCCCCTGGTCCTAGCATAGATTATCATTTTTTTCTTGTGATGACTGACGGATAGATGATTCACTTACTCAGACAAATGTATTTTTTTTTGTAAGTCACTTTGGATAAAGGCGTCTGCTAAATGCCAAAAACGTCAATGGAAGCGTCAGTCATTTCTCTTGGACGGATATCTGTGGATGTTCACGTGGTGGAGGCTGTGTGCCTCTTGGCCAGTGTTACAATATGTGGTCTGTGTCATGTGAAGACTTGAGGCTTCAAAACAAAATTGTAGTTCAATCTTCTCACGTCATGCTTTGTGCCAAATGGCACTGTCGAAGAAGGAACCAGCTATTCTCGCCTCTCCAGATCCACATCAAAGTATCCAGTAGGACTACTACTGCTCGTCATGCGGGTGGAGGCAAGAGCAGTGACAGTCGAAGTCCCAACCAACATGGCTGCCCCTGTTTTCATTCAGGACACTCTTTCACTTGCCTCTACCGTGTCTAATCGTATAACGTATCTAATGAAGAGTGAGTACTCGTGCTATGGACAAGCTAGCGGACCTCAACAGCGTGTGGTTACAACTTGTGGCCCTCTGTGCCTCGTTGTGCTTACAACGCTTAGGTTGTGGGTTTGATTCCCGCTGGGACCATACATACTGAAAGATGTATGTATGCACTCACTGCAATGTGCGTTGCTGTGGATAAAAGCACCAGCTAAATGGCAGATGTTATATTATATTAGCTAGGAACCCAGTGCCAGCTCCCCTGCACACAGACAGACATTACGATAGGGCAAAGAAGGGTCATTTCAAGTTACTCGAAAGCAGCCAGGAAGAGGGAGGGAGGGGGGGAGTGGCACGTCTTTTCGCAACTGTCCCTTCTCTCATGGCGCCCGTGTCTGCGGGTCTGTCTGTGGGCGTGTCTGTCTGTAGGCCTGTCTGTCTGTAGGCCTGTCTGTCTGTGGGCCTGTCTGTGGGCCTGTCTGTCTGTCTGTCTCTGGGCTTGTTTGCGGGCCTGTCTGTTTGTGGGCCTGTCTGTCTGTGGGCCTGTCTGTCTGCGGGCCTGTCTGTCTGCAGGCCTGTCTGTCTGTCTGTCTGTCTCTGGGCTTGTTTGCGGGCCTGTCTGTCTGTGGGCCTGTCTGTCTGCGGGCCTGTCTGTCTGTGGGCCTGTCTGTCTGTGGGCCTGTCTGTCTGCAGGCCTGTCTGTCTGCAGGCCTGTCTGCGGGTCTGTCTCTGGGCTTGTCTGCGGTCTCTGTGTGTCAGTGTGTGAATCAGGGCGTACAGGGAGGGTGTCGTCGCTGACACAGCCCTCTCTTGCCACACTACCAAAGGGTTAAGGCCACTCCCTGCCCTCCCCCCCCTCCCCCCTCCCTCCCTCCCCTCCCCTCCCCTCCCTAGCCACACCACACTGCGGACCAGTTAGCACAGGAAACCTGAGAGTTTTGTTCCTTTTGATGGCCTGATTCCACGGCTTACAAGAATAAATTAAATGCAATCCAGGCTAGGCCTCAGCTGCAATGGAGGGGCATACTGATTTATTTTTTTCATCTGGGGAGCTTAAATCTAACTCTCCTTCTCCGCTTCCTCCCTCCCCGCCCCCCCTCCGTACCCCCCCGAACTCCCCCTGCCCCCGCCGCCCCCCCCCCAGTCCCACACAACTGAGCCAGATGAAGATAAAAACCCAGTAGTGGTCGTAATGAGGTGTCAGTCCAGCTGTCAATCAGCGCATGTCAGGAGGGGACAGGACAGAGGACTACCAGGGTAATTGTTGGCCCTTTGGCAGGGCTTTGGTGTGGGTGGATGGCGGGGGCTTGGGGGGGGGGGGGGGGGGTTGGGTGAATAGGGGTCGGGTGGGGGGGGGGGGGGGTGAGGGTGGGGGTTATCACCGTGTCATAAGGGCTCAACGATAGAACACACGGATCCCTAGGGATTCCGAGATTCCGAGAGAGACACCGGTCGGAATATGGGAATATGTGGGCTCTCTGATCCCCGTCTCGGGGGCGTGACGTCAGTCTCTCCCAGAGCCACCAGGCCTTACGGCCGCGGCCAATAACAGCCCTGCGATATGTGCTTAGACTGCTGATCTCCGTCCCGGTGTTGACCCAGCTGTACTACGGCAGAACAACAAGTCTCCTCCGACCCTGGAGGAGAGAGAGACACTCATCCCCAATTAGTCAGGGAGGGGGCAGGGGGGAGGCTGGTGGAGGTTTGAGAATCTGAGGATGGGGGGGAGGTTGTGATGGCATGGGATGGAATGAGGGACGGTTTTAAAGTTGGAACGACCCGGAACGACTTCTGATACCGTCCCTCGTTCCATCCCGCGCATTACAATGAGCCCGTCCTCCGATTTCTACCATGTGATGAGTGTATCTGCGTGCCTGTCTGTCTGCCTGTCTACCTACCTACCTGTGTACCTGTCTATCCACCTACCTACCCACCTGTCTACCTGTCTATCCACCTACCTACCCACCCACTTGTCTACCTGTCTATCTACCTACCTACCTACCTACCTACCTACCTACCTACCCGCCTGTCTACCTGTCTATCTACCTACCTACCTACCTGTCTACCTGTCTGCCTGTCTACCTACCTACCTACCCACCTGTCTACCTGTCTATCCACCTACCTACCCACCTGTCTACCTGTCTATCCACCTACCTACCCACCTGTGTACCTGTCTATCCACCTACCTACCCACCCACTTGTCTACCTGTCTATCTACCTACCTACCTACCTACCCACCTGTCTACCTGTCTATCCACCTACCTACCTACCCACCTGTCTACCTGTCTATCCACCTACCTACCCACCTGTCTACCTGTCTATCCACCTACCTACCTACCTACCTACCTGTCTACCTGTCTATCTACCTACCTACCTACCTACCCACCTGTGTACCTGTCTATCTACCTACCTACCTACCCACTTGTCTACCTGTCTATCTACCTACCTACCTACCTACCCACCTGTCTACCTGTCTATCCACCTACCTACCCCCCTGTCTACCTACCTGTCTACCCACCTGTCTACCTGCCTGCCATGGCGGTGGTTGGTGGCTGACTGCTGACCTACCTGTCTGCCTACCTACCTGTCTACCTACGTACCTACCTACGTACCTGTCTGCCTGCCTGTCTGCCTACCTGTCCTCCTACCTACCTACCTGTC
>NC_137693.1:10177878-10185378 GCF_963989245.1 Nansenia antarctica | reverse complement strand
GTGTGGTGAGTTGCAAGGTATGTATTTTCTCTGCTCAGCAAGGCCTGGTGTGTATTGTAGGCAACATTTAAACTCACCAATATTTCTAAATGGGATTCCTTGATTGTTTTATCGGGGGGAACTGAAGTAGGGAGTCACATGACTCAAATAATGACTGTACATGAATCATAATGGTCTAATCGATTCCTTATCGACAGTTCACACCGACTCCAAGAGGAAGGCAAACAGTAGCACCCTGTCTGAGAGAGGGAGAGAGAGAGAGAGAGAGAGAGAGAGAGAGAGAGAGAGAGAGAGAGAGAGAGAGAGAGAGAGAGAGAGAGAGAATCCCACTTTAAGTCCCTTTAATATCCCTCTCCCTCTACTTCAGGTAGACAATAAATTCACCGAACGAAACCCACCTCTTTTTCCTTCTTTTTTTAACAGAACGGTTCAGGCTAGCTGCAGCATAATGATTTTGGTATCTGGGAGATCAAGGGGGGCTTGGCCGGCAGCTGAGGCTGTGGTGGAGCAGCCAAACACAACAGTGACGGCTCCTCCAGTCACCTCAGCCCAAACACACACATAATCCCCCCGGCCCGCCGGATCACAACGCTGCAACGCACAAGACAGTGTAAAAATAGAGAGAGGACAGGGGTCAGATCTACACAGGGATATAGAGGGCTTATCATTATCACGGAACGGCGCTTCAGCGAGCGCTGAGAACGTTAGCGAACGGGCCCCCTTGGCCGGTTTTGGAAATATTGGGAAAAGAACAACTTTGGGAACAGAGAGAGAGAGAGAGAGAGATTGTGGAATTCCACGGGCGGCAGCGGGGCGGGGGGGGGGGGGGGCGGGTAAAGGGTGAGAGAGGGGATGGAGGAGGAGAACAAGCGGTTTTTGAAGTGAAGTATGTATATTTAGAAAATAACTACCCACTCATCTGATCTGAGAGAGGGAGGGAGGGCTGCATGGGTGTAGGGTCGGGGGGTCGGGGTCGGGGGTTGGGGAGGAGGAGGGGGCGGGTGGTGGCGGTGGTGGTTGGTTGGAGGGGGGGGTGGGGGGTGGGTGCTCAGTATTTACCCAGCTGATTTCATACCGAAAAATCATATTGGTCAAATGTGGGATGTAAATCCCTTAGGGAAGCAGCAGAGGTCGAGGACCCTGGGAGAGGGAGGGAGAGACTACTACTGATAACAACATGAAAGGAGGGAGAGGGAGAGAGAGAGAGAGAGAGAAGGTCAAAAGAGAAGTTTATCTGTCCCCCCGACCCCCGCCGTTCCGTGCCTCCTCTCACTTGTCTCTCCTCTCCCTCCCAGTGGCTCTGCGGCTGTCTGAGCAGGGGTCATGTTATGAATGATACCCTGTATGAGAGCAGAGCACTTGGGGCTGTGATGAATGGCACTTGTGGAGGCCCATTTATGCCATTACCAGACGGATACCTCGGCACGCTCAGAGAGCCCGTGCATGCGTACGGGTACCGGTAGCGGGGGTGGTAGTGGGGTGGTAGTGGGGGTGGTAGTAGGGTGGTAGTGGGGTGGTAGTAGGGTGGTAGTGGGGTGGTAGTGGGGTGGTAGTGGGGTGGTAGTGGGGTGGTAGTAGAGTGGTAGTAGGGTGGTAGTGAGGTGGTAGTAGGGTGGTAGTAGGGTGGTAGTAGGGTGGTAGTAGGGTGGTAGTGGGGTGGTAGTAGAGTGGTAGTAGGGTGGTAGTGAGGTGGTAGTAGGGTGGTAGTAGGGTGGTAGTAGGGTGGTAGTAGGGTGGTAGTAGGGTGGTAGTGGGGTGGTAGTAGGGTGGTAGTAGGGTGGTAGTAGGGTGGTAGTAGGGTGGTAGTAGGGTGGTAGTGGGGTGGTAGTAGGGTGGTAGTGGGGTGGTAGTAGGGTGGTAGTGGGGTGGTAGTAGGGTGGTAGTAGGGTGGTAGTAGGGTGGTAGTAGGGTGGTAGTAGGGTGGTAGTGGGGTGGTAGTAGGGTGGTAGTGGGGTGGTAGTGGGGTGGTAGTAGGGTGGTAGTGGGGTGGTAGTAGGGTGGTAGTGGGGTGGTAGTGGGGTGGTAGTAGGGTGGTAGTGGGGTGGTAGTAGGGTGGTAGTAGGGTGGTAGTGGGGTGGTAGTAGGGTGGTAGTAGGGTGGTAGTAGGGTGGTAGTAGGGTGGTAGTAGAGTGGTAGTAGGGTGGTAGTGAGGTGGTAGTAGGGTGGTAGTAGGGTGGTAGTAGGGTGGTAGTAGGGTGGTAGTAGGGTGGTAGTGGGGTGGTAGTAGGGTGGTAGTAGGGTGGTAGTGGGGTGGTAGTGGGGTGGTAGTAGGGTGGTAGTGGGGTGGTAGTAGGGTGGTAGTGGGGTGGTAGTGGGGTGGTAGTAGGGTGGTAGTGGGGTGGTAGTAGGGTGGTAGTAGGGCGGTAGTAGGGTGGTAGTAGGGTGGGGTGTATCAGGTAAAGGCCTGTCTGAGGCGCCACAAAGGCCTTGCCGTTAGATCAGCAGGTTGTAGCACACCTACCTCTCTCTCTCTCTCTCTCTCTCTCTGCTCTCTCTCTCTCTCTGCTCTCTCTCTCTGCTCTCTCTCTCTCTCTGATCTCTCTCTCTGCTCTCTCTGATCTCTCTCTGCTCTCTCTCTGCTCTCTCTCTCTCTCTCTGCTCTCTCTCTCTGATCTTGGACGTCCACAGCGCAGCCGTGGTGTTCTCTTTGTGCTGCGGAGAAAGACATTCCACACCCGCTCATCTCTGGGCTCAACTAGGGGGGTTTGGATGTTGTTTTTTATGGTTTTATGGTTCTCAATAATGCAAAGACAAATATGCAAATGTTTCATTTTCACATAGACATTTTCTATGTGGAATAAATATCTAATAATTCTCTGTTACTGTATGTAAAACGTGCAATTTCATGGTCCACAGTAAGTAGTTAGGTTTATCGACACCTTGTTGTATGTTATTACAGCATATACAAAGTAATTACTGACATGAAAACACTTAAGCTCCTTAAAGGGAAAAGGATGTTCTGAAAGCTTGATCAAAATCTTAAGTTATTTCAAGGGGAGTTGGGGCTTGACTTTATTGTTAGCTTTTGGCCACAAAAGTGGAGACAGAAATGCTTTAAAGAGAACTCCAAAGCTGACCTTTGCGGCGCAATGAGAAACAGACCGGTTGGTTAAATGAGGTGGCGGGCTTTAGCACGTTGAAGCGGTAAGAATGAAAATTTACCGTGCATTCCGATAGTAGAAAGACACAAAGAAACGAATGAAAAAGAAATAATAGAAAAATGAGTTGGCCCTGTCATAGGAAAAAGGAGGAATAACTCGTGTTCTGTATATCAACTTGTCATTGAAGATTGAAAGCTGGAACACTATACACCGCACAGTAACATGTTAGCACAGCCGCCTATCTGTACAGTGGGTATACCTTTTGTAAACCTGGCCCTATTGAAATTCCAACATGTTTATTTTAGCCTACTCAAAAAGGATTTACAATGCTTTTAACGGATTCTGCCAATAACAACGCATTTATTTTGGTATCAAGGTTGGCGAATTAGGCGAACGCATACATGAGAAGACCATTGCACATTCTCTGTTTTTAAAGACGATTTATTATTATTCATCAGCACTCTTAAATATTTAGTAAAACATAACATGTTGAATGCTCAGCCAAATACATTTCACAGGCAGGCCATCACTCACGGCAGGACACAAACAACGAGGACAAAGCATCATTCTATGAGATGAAATCCAACACAAAATAATTGTCTATGTGAACAAGTGATCTTATAATTATTAAGTCGTTGAGGACTAATGAGCATTTACAAACGTTCCACTAGGCCGCTGAGAGGGTTGTTGCTGAACAAGCACATAAGCTAAACGCATTGCTAATGTATTACGTCGAAAACTTGAGGGTAATTGACATTTATATCCCGCTCGAGGTAAATTAATATTTTCTTATGTGTCTGGCCACATGTACCATATAAAACCTTGGAGGACAGAATATATGGTCTTTGTCAACATCATAACAACATAAATATAACTCTCTTTATGAAAATACTCAGGGGAAAGGATTGGATTTAACTTGAGAAAAATACGATTATTTTTGCCATGTAAAAGAAAGCCAGTCAATGTCTAAATGTTTAGTAATTTTTAGTCAACAAAAACCTTCCAGTTGACTCTTTCATAATATTGTTGTTGCATTTATCATTGTGTTTTGCGGTCTGCCGTTTCAGACAGACCTTTTTTCTCCTCGTTTCTTCTGTAATATCTGCTATTTTCATTTAACAAAAGTACTAGACATGTGCTTTCGAATAATACACTAATAAATTAATTTATGTATTAGAATGAACTTGAAATCATACATTTCTCATATTCACGAACAGCTTCCAGCAATATCATAGTTATTAACTTAAGCAAATAGAAAACGTTGTTTATATATAAGCTACTCGGATAATGCCATTTTACAGACATTATACCTATATACTTTTTTTTTCTTTCTTTTTTTTACTGAAAACGTTATCAATACGAAAAACGAATATAATATTTCATGTTCTCTATTAGTTTCATGGTTATTACGGGCCTTATGTATTTATATATATTTTATATTATTTATTATAATTTTCCAAATATCCAAATACAAATAATACAACCTGTTTCCTCTGGATGAGTTGTTTCCTCTTTCATACATTTTAGAAAATGAAAATACAGCAGATACACATGTCCGTGTGTGTGTGTGTGTGTGTGTGTGTGTGTGTGTGTGTGTGTGTGTGTGTGTATGTCTGTGTGTGTGTGTGTGTGTGTGTGTGTGTGTGTGTGTGTGTGTGTGTCTGTGTGTGTGCGCGCGCGCGCGCGTCCGTCCGTCCGTCCATCCGTGCGTGCGTGGTGTTGTCATGGGGGGTCAGTGTTGCCCCCGAGGAGGGGGACTCACCCCGTATTGTTCCTCACTTGAGCCTCTCACGGATGAAGATTCCTGACACTACACAAAACCCGCTGCTTTTAAGTCTCTCTCACAGAGGGGAAAAGATGATATTAGCAAACTGATCTAACATTAAGAGCCACCGAAGGGGTCAGGGCATAAAGGAGATAGATGGTAATAGATATGGATGGACCCAGATCCGTTTACGGGGTTCAGGTCTGCTGTCTCCAACGGAGGGCCTCACAAGACATGAATCACGCTGACACTCATTTCTGATATTTCGTCTCACGTGTTTGAAATTGGAGTACAAAACAAAACTTGAGTTGGGGGTCAATTGTGTTCGGATAGTAGTAAATATAGTTTAAATAGTCAGCAATTCTAAAAATTTAACATGGATATTCTATTTTTTTTTTTTCAGGATTCTCGTTGAATTCCAAAGCAGTCAAAACCGAATTGCCACTAATTAACTGGAAAAATAATAGTTGACTCCCAGAAATATAGGGATATTATTTTCAGACATACTGAGTGTTACTACAAATGAAATAATAAAGATATATTCTCCCAAGTATCAATTTGTCAACTTCAATTTAGACAATTTTTTATATTCAAAAGTAGAATTAAACTAAACCTAATATTTGATTCACATCTACCATTATCAGAGCCAAGGTGATGACAATGTTGACAGAGTTTCCAGACAACTGCCTGAACCTTTCACTAGAGGGCTAGTCCGCCTCTGCTAGGGGGCTTTATAGTACACACTTAGGGCCCAATCAGCCCATACTGTGCTGGATGGGATGTTTTCCTCTCACATTGTCCGTTCTAGCACCTATGTGTATGATTAGCAACCATGCAGGCCAGCCCAGGACAGCTCAGCTCAGCTTGGTTGGACCCTGTAGTGTGAATTAGGTTGTACAGTGTTGAGGTTCCTGGCTCCCCAGCCTCCCCCCACTAGCTGGAGCAGAAGACATATACAGTATATTCATAAAGAATAATCTGCCACCACTGATTACTCAGGCCAACAGCGAGAGCAGTGTTTAAAAAAGAAAATATATATCTTAACAAAGAACTTGCGTCACAGTGTCTCTCATCTTAGTCATTCTTTGGCTTGTGTTTCTTGGTTTCTGACAATGTTGGATTATTTTTAATTTAATTTAATTGAATATTAGTGTTGTTCCTTTGTGTTCGTTGGTGTTACTCTTGTCTAGAACAGTTGTTTGTGTCATGTGTTTTATGTTGTGTGTGGACCCCAGGAAGAAGAGTAGCTTCTGCGTGAGCAACAGCTCACAGGGATCCTCACAAAGTAAACTAAAACAAAACGTAAATACATGTGATGATGTGTATATTGTACGTCTACACAGTGTCCACACAGATGCACAGTGTCTCGTATATGAAGCTTGTACAACACTGTATGTTTAAAACCCTGTAATGAGCATGTGTTGTCTAGATTTGATTTGATTTGTATAAAGCGTATTTCCCCGTTAGGTAAAGTAGCTCACTGCTGGCCCACCGACAAAAGGAATTTCCATGAGGAATGAACGACAGAGGAATGAACGACAGAGCGTTACAAGCGTGGATCATTTACCCTTTAAATTCTCCTGTGGCACCGCAAGCGTCCTGCACCTCAACAACAGGAGGAGGAGGACGAAAAGAAGAAAGGAGGACTAACAACTCTGCACCGGCCTCCACCTCTCTCAAGGAGGAAAAGGAGGTGAAAGCGCGCTCCGGAGCAGGGGGCTCGGCCACCCTTGCCCTGCCCTGCCTCCCTACCTCTACGGCAGGCATGGCTTCAGAGCACATGTGGGTCCACCATGCAGCCCTGGAGGGCCACCGGGCCTGGGCCTCACAATCACATAAAGCCCTTCAGCTAAACGGAGCGGCGTCCCAGACCCAGACCCGGGCAGGACCCAGACCCATGCAGGCAGGCCAGGCAGCACACAATGCTGGGTTAGGATTGGAAGGATTACAGCTGCAAATAGGCCCCCGTAGAAAGCCAGGGGGGCCCAGCAGCTAATACTGCCCATTATAGCTAATCCACTGATGAAGCATTGTCTCAGCTAGATAACACAGCAGCTAAGTGGTCCTGCTAATGAGGATAGAGATTGACAGGATAATACACACACACACACACACACACACACACACACACACACACACACACACACACACACGGGGGGGGGGGGGTGGCACATGCTCGAGCAGAGAGAGAGAGACACACACACACACACACACACACACACACACCTCCAAGGCCCAAACGACAACAAAAAGAACAACACCCAAATCACCAGAGTACTATGTGACGGCTGTAGGTGGGTTTAGGGATCTATTGTCATGGGGATGATGACATAATTGCTCTAGATGCAACAACAAGATTTCGGCACATTTCCGGGCTACTCCTCTCCTTCTCTTCCGGGGTGTACTACTGTATCCTATCTGCAGATAGAACCGTAGAACTAGAACTCCTAGTTGCTACATTCTAAATTCTAATTCTATTCTTAGAAGAGAATTCTAATTCTATATTCTTATGGAGAGGATGCTGTCTCATGGGGAATAAAGCAGTGCATCGTCAACTAAATGGCATGCTCAGAGTTAGAACACATTGTTGTTGGTACATTAACACCCTTCCCCATCCATCCATTTAGAGTGTAA
>NC_137693.1:10157878-10172878 GCF_963989245.1 Nansenia antarctica | reverse complement strand
TCTGCGGTTTGAGGATGTTTTCCAAGACAATTTTAAATTGAAGTTGGCTTGCAATCTAATCCTGTTTTGTGAGCCTGGTAACAAGGTATAGTGTTATAGTTAACTAGGTAGTAGTGGGGGATTACTCACCGGATCCATTGCACTGCAATAGTTTGGCTTGACTAGCGAGTGTGTCATTGATTTTCAACAGCGTTGACATTTATTTAAAATGTCTGAAAAAAGTCTGAACATTTCATCAGCTTGTTTCCGGCTGCTGGTACATATTATTAGTCCCAGCGGGAAACGAACCCCCAACCTAAGCGTTGGTGGCACCATGCTGTACCATACTGAGCCACAGAGGACCACACTACACATCGTAGGCCTCTGGGATAAAAGACAATCTTGGTTCTTTGGTTTTGAGGAAAAACGTTTCTCCTCCCTGACTCAGCGTACAGGTCACGGTCTTCGCTGTCTCTTAGCAACCTCCCGCTGTGGTCTGAGTCTGGGCCAACTGCTCCTTACGAGACACCAGAGAACACATTCACCCAACGTAGAAAGGTGGTGTACAATACATGATCACTGGAAAGTACGTAATTACAATGCACTTCTACCTCACAGAGACAAACCTCCATCTCAGACACATCATCACTCAGGGCAGAAAGGAGAAGACAAGCAGAAGACAAAGAAATGACACGTTGTTGTTGTACAGCGTACACTTCCTATTCTAAACCAGAGCAGACAACAAAAACAAAAAGAACCAAACAATAGCTCTCCTCAATTTTTGTGCAAAAATAGGGTGGGGGGGGGGGCGAATCATAATGAGAGATCCTGTGGGATTAGTGTGCGATAACTGAATAAATCAATCAGACAAACAGGCAGGCAGGCAGGTAGGCAGGCAGACAGGCACACAGACAGGCAGGCAGGCAGACAGGCACACAGACAGACAGACAGTATTAAGACCCTGTCCCGTCTTTCAGCAGGTAAAGCAGGCCCAAAGCTGTCCCACACACAAACTCTCAGGATCACTCTGAGCAATTAAATGCTTTCCCGAAACACAGAAACGCATTCCACACACACAATGCCCTGCCACCCCCACACACACACACCACACAACCACACACCACACACACACCACACACACACACACACACACACACACACACCACACCACCACACACCACACCACACACACACACCACACACCACACACGACACACTCACACACACACACACACACACACACACACACACACAAAAAGAGCAAAGGATTGCATTCTCTCTCCAGCCAGGCTTAAGCCTAGTGTGCTGGAGTTCGTGGGAGGATCTCCAGGGTAGGGGCCCTCCAGGGAGTACACTCACCCCAGGGAACAGGAGCCTAATTGGGGGCCCCCATGGGTAGACTCCCCAGTCTCCTTAGCTGAGCTCCATGGGGGGTCTACACTGGCAGCACTTACATTACCCTACAGACAAACACATGTACGTGGTAGATCTGGGGTCATACACTATATTAAATCACACCATTGAGCTGTGTGCGATTTAGCCCGAGTACAACAAAACCAATGAAAATAGTCTCAAAGGGGTTGTCGTGGCTGTTTTCTCTACGAAGGTCTCTTGGAGGACCATTTTGCTGTGCATTTCTCATTCACTTCCCTTGGACTCTATTGAGAACCCAGTCTCCTTGTGTACCACAATGCACCTCTGATATGTGACAGCAGCTGGTGAAAACCGGGAACAAGTCGGCAGTCGATTTAATGTTCAGACTTTTATAACATTTTTTATTTGATTTATTTGATTATTTTTAATTACATTTCAGTGTTGACGAAAATCAACGGCACACACTCGCTAGTCAACTAACACAGCTTGTTTTGTGAGCCTGCTAGCAATGTAAAGTAGTGTGTATAGTTAACTAGGTAGTAGAGTGGGGATTACTCATCGAATCCATTGCATTGCAATGTTTTTTGGCTTGACTAGCGAGTGTGTGTCATTGATTTTCCAACAATGTTGACATTTATTAAACATTTTCAGAATAAAAGTTCCAAACATTTTGAATTGGTTGATGACTTGCTGTTACATATTAGCCGTTAGCTGCATTAGCTCCCCACCTCTTGGTTTCATCCTCTTTGTTTTGTTTGGTCACCAACAATACGGTGGGTCTCCCTTCATGTACACACAAACAGGTACACACAACATGTGACCTTCATGTACACACAACATGTACACACAACATGTGACCTTCATGTACACACAACATGTGACCTTCATGTACACACAACATGTGACCCTTAATGTACACACAACATGTACACTACACACAACATGTGACCTTCATGTACACACAACATGTGAGAACTTGTGAGAGCATCCCCAGAGTAGGGAACGCTGGCACTCACACTGGCACTCACATTGGCATGCAAGTTGGCATGTTGGCATGTAATTCTTCCTTCTTCTAGCATTGCCAACGATTGCCAATGGCCCCCTGGACCTAGCATAGACTCTCATGATGACTGACGGATAGATGATTCACTTAATTAAACAAATGTATTTGCTGCAAAGTCGCTTTGGATAAAGGCGTCTGCTAAATAGGGGTTGGGCGGGTTATACTGTAATACCGTATATCGCGGTATTTGAAAAATAACAACGTGTCCGTTTCGATACCGTCATGATTACAGCAATTCTGCTGGCCAACGTGCGCGTTAAATAAATAAACGCCTAAAGAGTGTTCATCCAGCACTGCCGTCTCTGAGGTTGAAGATGCTGTGAACGTGATGACAGAACGTTTTGTCAGCAATGTAATTTGTCAAATAAATAATGTGTCAAAACAATTTATAATATTTAGAAGCGATCGCAATCGTGTATCACGTGACCACTTCTCCTATTAGGCTAGGTGCACGATCTCACTACTTCCTGAAAGGCAACTGGTTATGAACATATCCTGTCTCACTCTATTGGTTTAATTGATTAATCAGCTGTGCGGTAAACCGTTGGAACAACACACAGTGCACACTCACAGCTGATTAATCAATTAAACCAATAGAGTGAGACAGGATATGTTCATGCCAGGTGCCTTTTCAGGAAGTAGTGAGATCGTGCACCTACCTAGCCTATTCGGAGGATAAGGCCGTAACGCTTTGTACTCAGGTGAGTGTTGGCAGTGTTTCCTGTACATAGATGAGACTGTCTAATTTGTTTCGCCATAGTCTTGTTACGAACCGAAAGTATTTTTAGCGTTGTTTTTTTTTTTTGGGCGCTTTTTTCAGCACTGCTCGAGGAAAGTGTTTGAGCGACTTCACGGAAAGGCCGGAGGTAGGGCTTTGACCCACCTTTCACCAGCCGCTGTCACAAATTCATAATTTGAAACTGGCGGCTTCCGTCAAAGCCCTATAATGTGATTTTTAATCCCGCGGTAATGGTGTAAAAAATGGGATACCGCCCAACCCCTACTGCTAAATGCCCCCCAAAAAGACTGGCGCCTTAGGAATAAATGTGAGAACAGCCCAAATATCAAACGGGGAGGTTCTATCTCGGAGCGACGGGGGGTTTGGTGTTGGGAGTCATTGCTTAGTGCTTGAGCAACACATTGGGAGCTGTTGAGCAACTGGGATCTTGTTGTTGTTGTTGTTGTTGTGTTGGCCAGCCTCCCTTGATGTGTGCCTGTACACTTTGCGGGTGGATAAAAACAGGCCGCTATAAAAACAAAACATCCGCATTGACCTGCATCGGGGTTGCCATGGCAACACAAACCCCACAGACAGTTCTGTTCAAGCAAACAGGAAGGAAGTTAAACACAGAGAAAGAAAGAAGAGAGGCGGTGGCTTTGACAGAAACATGAAATGTCGTCAAATATGAACCCGATACAGCAGAGCAGCCCTGAAAATGAAGACTAAACATTATTTATTCAGAGTCGAGTGGTAAAAAAAAAACACCACTTGAAGTCCAGGCGAAAAAAACACTTCAACCACCGCTCTCCAAGCTGGCCTGATTTGGACAGACTCACTTCCTGACAGAAACAGATGAGTGACGCATTGACACAACTCTGTACGTGCACTGCGCACTGTCAAATCCACCATTATTATACCAGCCAGACACCTCCCACTTATCTTTGACGCCATTAATCCCACGATGTCAATCCAGAGAGACGTAGTCGTGCTGGTTGTGGAGGCGTTGGGTGGGGGTGACTAACCAGGACACGTCCATTATGAGATTAGACATGACAGCCAGTCCTCACTGTTATTACAGATGAAAGATGGAACCATCCGGAACCACCTCTCTGCCTTTCATGAGCCATCTCCTCTAATAGTTATATTGCGGTCGGTATAAACACTCGAGAACTCAACAACAAGGTTGCGACATGAAACTACTTTCTCAGGGTTTCACGTCGAATTAAATGAAATTGGGATTCCCGTCATAGGGCCAGCTAATCGAAACTAAAAAGACATAAAAAATTACATTAAGGCATTACAATCATTTAAATGTTGCCTGTACCTGCCAGTACCTGAAATGGAATGCACTTATATATGGTGCCTTATTCCAAAGCGCTTTACAACGGCCTCTCATTCACCCATTCACACACACATTCACACACAATGTGTGTGCGCCGGCCCGCTCATTGGGAGCAATTTGGGGTTCAGTGTCTTGCCCAAGGACACCTCGGCACGTGGCCAGCCGGGGATCGAACTGCAGAACCTGCGATCATTAGACTCCGGCTCTACCTCCTGAGCCACAGCCGTCCCATGAGAGGTGGTGAGGTTGGCACGGCGACAGTGCCCTATGGTAACACTGCGGATCATGTGTGTGAAGATGGATCTTCAGGCGTGGCATTTACATTTTACGTCACATGTTTGGCATTTATCCAAAGCGATTTACAACAAATACACTTGTCTACGTAAGTGAATCATCTATCCATCAGTCATCATAAGAGAAACTAACCCATGCCAAAACCAGGCGCCATTGGCAGTTTAAATGCTATAAGAACTACTTCTTTTTCTTTTTCTTTCTTTTTTTTTGGGACTTAACTGTACGGGGGGGGGGGATGAGTTAGTCTTTAGGAGGGACAGTTAAGATATACAGTAGCCCGAAAATTCAATCTACGGTGGGAGGCAGTTAACAGTCTAGGGAGAGGAGACAGGAGACAGCGGCCATGTCCGAACATTGACACTCAATTTCACTACCGCCCGCCTCCCTTACCTGCTCCATTAAATTGTGGGACTAAAGGGGGGGGGGGGGGAAGAAAGAGACTTCCTGAATAGTGGTGCAGTGAATCTGTACGGCATGAATATATAAATCTAGCATGACATCCTGGCATTTAATACAAAACTCAATTGCAGTAAATTTAGCATACCGCAAAATGTTCTAATCGGGAGACAGGGGGGCTAGAGCGAGGGGACAGGAGACAGGAGACTGGGGCAATTAGGACGAGGTGAGGGGTGAAGTAGGGGTGAGTGGGATGTGAGAGGAGTGAGGATATGATGGGGAGGTTGGACGTGAGGGTGAGGAGGATAGGTAAGAGGAGAGAGAGAATATGGGGGAGGGAGGGAGGGAGAGGGAGCTGAGGTGAGGGAGGGGGGGAGGGGGGGTTGAGGTGAGAGGGGTGAGGATATGGGGGAGGACGGGTGAGTCTGTAATTAGCTGCACAGAGGGGATTAACCTGTCTGCCTCCAGCCTCTCCCCCCTTAACACCAGACACCGTCGTTACCTAGCAACCACGCCCCCCTCCCCTCCCCCCCCCTTCCTCCACTCCCTGAGCCCCTTACTGAAACAATAAAGTCCCCAACTTTTTCTCTCCGTTTTTTTTCTCCCCTCCTCCTCCTCCTTTTCCCTCCTTTTCTTCGCTGATCCTCCAGGTGTGTCTGACCACCAGAACAGCATTATTGTAGCTGCCGCAGACCTCTCCTCCTGGGCCATATCTCCTCTCCATCTCTGCCTCTCTGAGACCTCAGAGCCAAAGTGGATTAGCTGAAAACACTCACACTAATGACTGCCCACACAATGTAGAGGGGACAACCAGGAAACTGACTGAACGAGATGGGAAATTCACATCATATCCTGAATTTAATGAATATCAACGAATGGATACCAACGGAAATCATGTTATACCCTAAAATATAACACGGATGATGATAGCGTATGACAAGGGCATGAGAGATGATTTCAACCTTAAAGACTGATACAGTCTCAGAAGATATTATCCACTAGGTCGAGGTGTCTCTCAATGTCATAAATAAATAAACAGAACATTTCCCCCCCCCCCCCCCCCAGTAAATAGAACGCAAAAACAAAAGAGTTCCGATCCCAGTGGAATGTTCTATTGGGTTCTGATTCTAATGGAAAATTCTATTGTGAAGACATTCTCCCATGCGGTCAGATGAGCAGAGCAGCCAAACATGCTACATTACCTTCAGAACTTCCTGTGTCTCCAAAACTATCATTACAACACCAGGGCTGGGGCATCCTTTTCAAGATTGTGTGGGGGGGGGGGGGGGGCACCACAAACACACAGACACAGACACACACACACACACACACACACGCAAACACACGCAAACACCCAAACACACACAGAGACAGTCTTGCCACGTACAGTGGCGCTACAAGCAGCGACAAGTCCACCAGAGGAGGTAGAGACAGAGGTAAACAGACACACACCGCTATGAAAGGACGAGACGCCGTTTTCCCAGGGCCAGAGCGTTACTGTACGAGCCCGACACAATGGAACAGGAGACAGCATCCTGGATGGGCGCATTCATCACTCACTACGCTATCACGGACAATGAGCCTCACCCACAAGCCTTCTTTTAAAGGAAGCCGGTTCACCCTGCCGCCATCTTGGCTCCGGCACGCCTCTCCCTCTCCCCGGCGCTTATTGTCAACAGAGACACCCGTCAGAGAACGCTCGTTGGGTTCTTTTATATGTCGTCGATGGGAAAGCAGGAGGACAAAAAAAACTCCATTCACCCTGACGTGATACGGATTAGCAACTTTTCCCTTTCCGGTTGTACATATCACCGACACCGAAGTGTGTAGAAAGATGTTGTGCGTCTGTCGTTTTATTGTAAAAAAAAGCTTTGTCTGTTGTCTTAACAAATTTAATTTATTTGGCTCTGTCTTGGCCTTCCTAACCTCTCTCTCTAATCACTCGCACACGTCGCTAGGGGAAACGGCCCGAGAAAGACGCGACCCTAGCAACGGGGCCCTAGCAACGACAACGCTCACCTATGACCGACCGTGTGGCAGTTGGTCAGAAACGTAACCCCCCTCGGTGCCATCTTCCCCCGGTCGCTCGTGAAAACCAACCGTAAATCGAGGGAGTGGCTCCTATCTCCTATATATAGAACATCTGTAGCATAACTCACGCCATTGAGGAACCTTTATGAAAAGAGCTGAATCTCTCTTTCCCTTGTTCTCTTCTCTCTCTTGTTTACTGTGATTCATCTCCTCTTCGGCGTGACGATGTCACAGAGGAAAGGTCACGGCACCTGATTAATGTCTTAAAACCAACAACCCTCGTGTTTCAAATGTCACCAGCATGAATCGGCACATTCGATTGTGATTCCGTACCTATCGTCCCCTTTGACAGACAGAAACGTCCCTACGACAGCCTATTGTTGCTGCTCAATGTAAAATATGTAATGACTGACAACCTCTACGTACACCCTATAGCATAGAATAAACGAACCCACAACCTACAGTAAGTTACATTACGTTTTTGGCATTTAGCAGACGCCTTTATCCAAAGCGAATTACAAACAAAGGCAAACGATTTGTCTAAGTAAGTGACTCATCTGTCCATCAGTCATCGCGGGAAAAAGTAACCGATGCTCGGGTCATTGAGGCCATTGACAGTCAATGCTTAGAGCAGGGGTGTCCAAACTTTTTTCACTGAGGGCCACTTACAGAAAAATATACGAAAGGCTGGGCCACTCACTATAGGTGAGGTATATCGCCCCACCTCTAGTGTATTAAAGTTAACAACATCAATCAAATGTAGGTACATTATGCTTGATAATTGAATATGCTTAAAGAAAAAAAACTGCCTACATCACAACTTTCCATTAATGGGTTTTCATTTATTTTGCTACAAAAAGGTTTGTCAGATCATTCTCAAAACAGCAGCCTCAGATTGCTTCTTCGTCAGGATGGTGATCCCCCTTCACAGCCCTGTATAATGTTAAAATTAAGAGGTACAATACAGTCAGGTGCACCTTTCATGTGTGGGCCATATTCCATTATATTTTAATAATTCGCTGCGGGCCAATTAAAAATTTACCACGGGCCGTAGTTTGGACACCCCTGGCTTAGAGGGAGGAACCTAAGCAACGCTAGCGCCCTGTTCTATACCAACTGAGCCACAGACGACCTCACAAAATAATATTTTTGGGACTATATTATCGTCTCACAAACACAGAGGCAGAGGCCGCCAGATCGCCCGGGAACAGTTGCATGTCGACGTCGGTTCCCTATGACGACATTCCTTAGGGTGGGTTCTACGCTATCTTTCTTCACCTCCATACCTGTATCCATCCTACAGGGCCTGTGGGGACTGTCTTCCCCCCCCCCCCCTCCTCCCTCTGCTCCCCCCCCCTCTCCCTCTACCCCCCCCCCCCCCCCTTCCTCCTGTGAGATGAGAGGGGCAAGACTGCTGTTGGTTTAGGAAACCCTGTCAGGTAGGCACATAGGCTAAAGCGAGGCGGGTAGGTTTGACTGGGTTCGTACCGGGTGGCCATCCCGGTTGTAAACAAAGGCCTAATCTACCCCCGGGTCTGCATGTCATTAATCTTCATCACCTGATTGCACACTGTGGCGTTGCGTTGTAATGACAAACACAGTCATCCAGTACGTCTGAGGCACAGCGTGTCTGCCAAGGCCCAAGGTGTGTCTGCTCTGCTCTCTGCTCCGCTTCAGACAACTGGTTGGTTGGTACGTCTCTCTCTGTGTGTGTGTGCGTGCGTGTGTGTGTGTGTGTGTGTGTGTGTGTGTGTAGGTGTGCGCATGTGTGTGTGTGCGCTTGTGCACTCACATGTGTGTGTGACTGTGTATGTGTGTATGCATAGTCATGTGTATGTGTGTGTGTGTGTGTGTGTGCATTCGCACGTGTGTGTGTGTGTGTGTGAGTGTGTGTGCGCGTGTCTGTGTGTGCGTGTGCATGTGTGTGCGCGCGTGTGTGTGTATGTGCTTATGGGAGTGTGTGTCTGCGTGTGTGTCTGTGTCTGCGCGTGTGTCTGTGTGTGTGCGTGTGTGTCTGTGGGAACGAACAGCAGCACCGCCGTAGCAGCTCACACACACACACACCAAACATACATCCCAGCTCCGTCTCGTCCCCGTGGTTTATATCTGCTTACCCTACTGTATATCCGGTCAAAACAAAACCTGAACAACCAAGCAAACCACAACCCTAACCCTAAACACACACTTCACTAATGGTAGGTGGGTAAGGGGAGAGGAGGGGAGGGGAGGGGAGAGGGGGAGGGAGGACTCTCGACTCAACTCAACATCAACAACATGCAGATTAGTCTAGCCCTGGCTGTGGGTCAAGTCTATGGGACTGGAGAGGGTGGCTAGGTTTGTTCCCATACATACTAGCTGCACTGATTCTCTGCCAGAGAGAGAGAGGGAGAGAGAGAGAGAGAGAGAGAGAGAGAGAGAGAGAGAGAGAGAGAGAGAGAGAGAGAGAGAGAGGGAGCACCAAGGGAGGGAGGGAGGGAGGAAGACAGATGATGTTTAAAACAGCGTAATCCTCTGATCTGTGAGGGGCTATCTGAACCTGCCCCTGGTGTGTGTCTGGGCCGGAGGGAGTAACTGCGTGTGGCAGCTTCATTGAGATGGAGCAGCAGCCAGCCACTGGGTGGGTACTACAGTACACACAGTATACACACACAGTACACACACACACACACACACAGTACTACAGTACACACAGTATACACATACACACAGTACACACACACACACACACACACACACAGTACTACAGTACACACAGTATACACACACAGTACACACACACAGTACTACAGTACACACTGTATACACGTACACACAGTACACACACACACACACACACACAGTACTACAGTACACACAGTATACACACACAGTACACACACACAGTACTACAGTACACACTGTATACACGTACACACAGTACACACACACACACACACACACAGTACTACAGTACACACAGTATACACACACAGTACACACAGTACACACACACACACACACACACAGTACTACAGTAGACATTGTATACACACACACTCACACACACAGTACTACAGTACACACATACACACAGTACACACACACACTGGCAGGCCGGCATTGTAAATAAGAATTTTGTTCTTAATTGTCTCGCCTGGTAAAATAAAGGTTAAATAAATAAAATAAAATAAAACACACACACACACAGTACACACAGTAAGCAGAGGGTGGGAGGGGGGAGGGTTGTGTGTGTGAGTAGGGAGGGGGCTACTGGGAGAGAATATGAGCTGAGGAATCATTACCCTCCACCTCTGGGTTATCATCCCTGTCTACAGATGGGGAATGTGAACACCAAGATAAGGTGTGTGTGTGTGTGTGTGTGTGTGTGTGTGTGTGTGTGTGTGTGTGTGTATGTGTATGTGTATGACTATATTGAGTGTGGTGTGTGTGACAAGTCTGAAGAGCACAGGTGAGAAGGTGTCTACAGGACAGAGAGAGGGAACACGTGATCCGTTACAACACACACACACACACACACACACACACACCCCACTCAATATAGTCATATACACACACATACTCACACATACACACACACACGCCCCACTCAATATAGTCATACACACATACCCCACTCAATATAGTCATACCAAACCTCAGCAAATATGTTCAAGTCAAGACTAAAAACCCATCCTTTTAATATTGCCTTTAAATGACTAAATAATTCAATTAAGATTATAAAAACCCATCCTTTTAATATTGCCTTTAAATTACAAAATAATTCAATTAAGATGATATAATGATTAAAGCACTTTGAGCTGCAACGTTTGCAGTAAAAGCGCTACACAAGTTATTATTATTATTATTATTATTATACACACACACACACACACAGACACTCACACACACACAGGGAACATGTGATCCGTTACAACGTCGTCTGACAGGCTGCCTGAGGCGTGGAGCTCAGTGACGGCCTCACATTAACGACTCCTTGACTTTATCCATCATCGGTCCTGTAGCGTAGCATCAATCCAGCTGCCATTCAGCAGGGGAGGCTGGTGGGGGTAGAAATCGAAGGACAGGCTCATTGTAAATGCATGGAAAGATCTCCTCATCCCCACTACCCCCCTCCTGTACAGTTTCTCTACTATAATATTGTTATTATTATTTTAATAAATCTTCCTTCTTCTTCTAGCATTGTAGCTGCCAATGGCCCCAGGTTTTGTCATAGATTACTATTTCTTATGATGACTGATGGATAGACGATTCACTATTCACATACTTAGACAAATGTATTAGTTGTAAGTCACTTTGAATACCGGAGTCTAACCCTAACCCTAACCCTAACCAAATGCCAACGATTTACATGTAAATGGATGGAATGAGGAAAAGTATCAGACACCATTCCTCATTCCATTCCATGTATCACAATGAGCCCCGTCCTCTGATTTCTACCTCCGCTAGCCTCTCCTGCTACATTAGACTCTAGACTCTAGATAGATACTTTTTACAGTAGAATGTAGAACCGCTTGGCTGGTTAGTGGTTATTCATTCTAATTTTAATTTTGCCATTTAGCAGACGCTTTTAATCCAAAGCGATTTACAATTACGAATTACAGGGACATTCCCCCTGGAGTAACTGAGAGCTATGTGCCTTACTCAAGGGCACACTAGTAGTGGTGTGGTTTCAGGCGGGATTTGAACTCACAACCTTCCGATCAGAAGTCCAACTCACTATCCACTAGACCACCACTACCCCACTATTCATCATACAGCATACACACAGTGTCTCCAGTAAGACAAAGACAGACAGTGCATTTCCTCTAGGCCAGCCTGACCTGCTCTGTAAATGTCACTACTGCAGAGTCACTACCTGTATTCCACCGTAGATTGAAGACCTGTCTCTTCAGGCTACATCTTATCCACCTAATTTTTCTGGTTTTCTGCTCGAAATGACATGCCCACAGTGAATATAGAATATCTCCACAATCACAAGGGCCTTCATAATGATATTGTTATCAAATGAAAGCTAACACCTGTGGGGTGGCTGTAGAAGTGTCAGAATCAAAATCTATGTTACTGTGTCAGAGCAAATAGAGCTAGAACATTATAAAACATCTCAAATTCAGTCTCCGCCTAAAAAAAAAACTGCTTTTACAGTGAATATCACCTTGGAAACCTGATAACCAAGCCCAAATCATCTAGGAATCAGTACTCCAGGGTCTTATTAGTACTTGTGCCAAAGTTGATGCTAGTAATGTGAGCAAATGCAACTTTGTACCTGTTTTAGTACAGGTATGTTTAGGCGGACACCTATATGTTTAGGCCATTTGGAGATATTTTGGCACCATCTTTGACCTTTGACCTTTCTCATGTATCAGATTATTATTTTTTTTTTTTTTTTTTTGGGGTTGGCCGACCAATGGTATGGAAATTTGGTGTTGAAACCGGACATGACACATTCTCCAGTTGGAGAAAACTGGATGTGACTTAGGCCGTGTTTACCGTCTCGGGGAAAAAAATGTGGCATCGTATAGCATGCAAAATTGTGAAAAAAATGTGATATCGATGAAGAGAATTGATCGAGGTAAACTCTTTATATCACTTCGGATGCCCATCTGGGTCCGTGGATAAGAAGAGGATAACTGTCCCTCCTAAAGACCTCCGCATCCCCACTGTACCCCCCTGTACATTTTCTCTACTATAAATGAAAAAAATAAAAATAAATCTTCCTTCTTCTAGCATTGTAACTGCCAATGGCCCCTGGTTTTGGCATAGGTTACAATTTTCTTACGATGACTGATGGATAGATGATTCACTTACTTAGACAGATGTATTTGTTGTAAGTCGTATTGGATAAAGGCGTCTGCTAAATGCCAAAAATTTAGTGCAAATGTAATAACTGTAGACCGAATGACTCATCAAATCAGCTACCCACCCACAAAAATGAAATACATGCAGTTTTATTATTGTAACCTATGTTCAGAAAACCACATTGGTCCTCCTAGTGACTCATCACACACACACACACACACACACACACACACACACACACACACACAAACACACAAACACACACACATACACACACTCACCCTCCACTGCAAAAGTTATTTCAACCTCCAGACGTTGATGTGTTTTTGATCGGGTGTTAATCACGCCGCACGCCGCGTGCTGTTCTGATTGATGCGTGGAGGTAAGACGTGAGACAGGGTGATTCAGGGTGACTCTCTCACCCTCTGGCAGAACAAAATAAACATCCCTTTCGTGTTCTTCTTTCACCCGTGGCTAACTCCACTAGCATCAGCCCTCTCTCACACAAATCACTGCCACTAATTACTACCACTGCCATCTTAGCGAATCTGCAAGCCAAACTGGCCCGGTGCCAGAACCAACACCTTGGCTTGGAAGGACCATTGAATTTGTATGGTTCAGAAAAAAAAACAATACACAATAAAATAAATAAAAAATGTCCTTCACTTTTGTTTGGGTGGGCAAGACACATGTTTGGGTGGGCTGACCCCACCCCTGCCCATAGCCACCACCGGTCTCCTGCCATAGCCAGCACCGGTCTTGAAACAAAGGTTGTGGGTTCTGTGGTCTGACGATCTGCGGATGAGCAGCCGTGTATCATCCCCAGGTCCTATCCCTTCATTCAGTGACGGTACGCTTCAGACGGATGGTTGGTTGTGTTGTGTTGGTTGGTTGTGTTGGTTGGTTGTTTGGTTGTGTTAGTTGGTTAGTTGGTTGGTTGTGTTGTGTTGGTTGGTTGTGTTGTGTTGGTTGGTTGTGTTGGTTGTGTTGGTTGGTTGGTTGTTTTGGTTGGTTGTGTTGGTTGTATTGGTTGGTTGGTTGGTTGTGTTGGTTGTGTTGGTTGTTTGGTTGTGTTGTGTTCATAGTGTTGTGTTGGTTGTGTTGGTTGAAGGGTTGTGTTGTGTTGGTTTTTTGGTTGTGTTGTGTTCATAGTGTTGTGTTGGTTGGTTGGTTGGTTGGTTGTGTTGGTTGGTTGTGTTGTGTTCATTGTGTTGGTTAGGTGTGTTGTGTTGGTTGTGTTGGTTGGTTGGTTGGTTGTGTTGGTTGGTTGTGTTGGTTGGTTGGTTGGTTGTATTGGTTGGTTGTGTTGGTTGGTTGTGTTGGTTGGTTGGTTGTGTTGTGTTCATTGTGTTGGTTAGGTGTGTTGTGTTGGTTGTGTTGGTTGGTTGGTTGATTGTGTTGTGTTGGTTGGTTGGTCGTGTTGTGTTGTGTTGTGTTGGTTGGTTGATTGATTGTGTTGTGTTGTGTTGTGTTGTGTTGGTTGGTTGGTCGTGTTGTGTTGTGTTGTGTTGGGTTGGTTGGTTGGTTGCGTTGTGTTGGTTGGTTGGTCGTGTTGTGTTGGTTGGTTGGTCGTGTTGTGTTGTGTTGGGTTGGTTGGTTGGTTGCGTTGTGTTGGTTGGTTGGTTGGTTGTGTTGGTTGTGTTGGTTGTTTGGTTGTGTTGTGTTCATAGTGTTGTGTTGGTTGTGTTGGTTGGTTGTGTTGGTGGGTTGTGTTGTGTTGGTTGTTTGGTTGTGTTGTGTTCATTGTGTTGGTTAGGTGTGTTGTGTTGGTTGTGTTGGTTGGTTGGTTGATTGTGTTGTGTTGTGTTGTGTTGGTTGGTTGGTTGCGTTGTGTTGGTTGGTTGGTCGTGTTGTGTTGGTTGGTTGGTTGTGTTGTGTTGTGTTGTGTTGTGTTGGTTGGTTGTGTTGGTTGTGTTGGTTGGTTGTGTTGGTTGGTTGTGTTGTGTTGTGTTGTGTGTTGTGTTGTGTTGTGTTGTGTTGGTTGTGTTGTGTTGGTTGGTTGGT
>NC_137693.1:10142878-10152878 GCF_963989245.1 Nansenia antarctica | reverse complement strand
TTCGACTTCTCTTCTCACAAACAAACGAGCCATGAATAAACTCACCCCCCCCCCCCTCAGGAGAGCCAGGCAACCCTGACGATGATTGGCAGCGGCTTAACAAAGCCTCTGTCCAAGACGGAGAGAACGAGCGAGAGAGAGAGAGAGAGAGAGAGAGAGAGAGAGAAAAAAAACACAGCGTGATATACTTATATACATACCAGGGTTATTTCCTGTCCTACATTTTTCCACAAATGAGGGAGAAAGAGAGAGAGAGAGAGAGAGAGAGAGAGAGAGAGAGAGAGAGAGAGAGAGAGAGAGAGAGAGAGAGAGTGAGACCATCTCCATCTCAAGGATGATGTCTGTCTATATCGGCAGACGGAGAAGTGGGGGGTGCAGGTGGGAGGGTGCGTTGGTGCGGAGGGGGCGAGGGGGATGTGTGGGGCGGCATTATGCAGAGCCAGGCGGTAGAGGTGAGGTGAGGGTGACATCAGTGTAAAGCCCAGGGATGGTGGGCTTGTTAGCAGGCAGCTCTATTAGGCCCTCCCTACCCCACCCCGCCCCCACCACCCTCCTACAACCCCCTCTCCATCCTCCTATGTCTTCACCCCAGGGCCTAAATTGGCCTCCAGGACTCAGCCTGCCTGCCTCCCTGCCTGCCTGCAGCCTTCATGTATATGTATCGCCCCAATCCCCCCAGGACCCAATTTGATGGCTACGACGTTTGGGTCAAGTGGGCCATGTTCCTTGTCTATTGTTTTAATCAACCAGGGGGGCTGGAGATAAGGTAAGGTAAGGGGAGATGGCTACACACACACTACAGCCCCTCCAACCTGTCTGTCCGTAACCTCGCTTGTGTGGCTCTACTGAACCGAAACAAAATAAAACTTGTTTGTATTGACAGCTCCCCCCCCGCTGACACCCCCCCCCCCCAAAAAAAACACAATTGCTAGTGAATTAAATGTCAACTCTGGGATATGACGTCATTCCAGGAAGAAGTCACAGCCACGTTTACCGAAGATATTTGGAGTAAAGAAGTAAAGATGTGAACAACGGTAGGCACTCGTTAGACGTCGACGCATGCCCATGTCAGAAGCAGGGGGAGGCTGGTGGAGGTAGAAATCGGAGGATGGGCTGCAATGGATGAATGGGGAGGAAGGAAAAGAGGAAAGAGGAGGAAACGAAGACAACAGGAGAGTCAGAGAGTCAGTGTGGATAGATCTACATCAAAATATGGATTCAAATAAGATCTCATAACAAAAACATAACCTGGTCTCCTCAGAGATCACCGTCATGTCCAGCGACACACCTGACACACGAGGCCACCGACGTTTTGAAATCGGTAAAAACCACGAGTGTCAAAACTACCGTTCAGCCTCGGCTGTCAGACGTCACGCGGGCTTTCTAACTGAGCTGATAAGACTTTGTTGGTTTTGAGAAGCCAGGCAACCAGGGATGACCACATACTGACACCCACAACGCAAACATTCGCAAGAAAAATATGTCCATTAGCAGGAAAGGGGGGAAAAAAACAGCCTACATTTGCTGAGCTATCAGAAGGACAGCTGCGGAGGTCTTTGGCGTGGTACCTGTCAGTGAGGTGCAAACACTCCGGCTGAGGTCGGGGAGCTGTCAGTCCCACAGCCCACCTGTACAGGTGAGGTCCTGGGGAGAGGAGGGAGGGAGGGAGGGAGAAGAAGAGAGAAGAGAGAGATCTCCTCTCCTCTCCTCTGTTCCCCACGCTGGCCAACAGCACAAAGAGTGTTATGACTATCTACTCCATTCCTCCTGATGCCTTTGTGCTTTATAATCTTCCTTCCTTCCTTCCTTCCTTCCTTTCTTCCTTTCTTCCTTTCTTCCTTTCTTCCTTTCTTCCTTTTTTCCTTTCTTCCTTCCTTCCTTCCTTCCTCCCTTCCTTCCTCCCTCCCTCCTTTCCTTGAACTTAACTCACTGAGTGTCAAGTCAACTCAAGTGTCTCAAACTCAAAATGTGGTTCGGATTTCACCAGTGAGCCTGATACATTGCATCAATACATTACATAACGTACACCACAAAACAACTACTACATGGGTTAAAATACAGTATGCATATTATTACGGCCACACTACAGAACACCAACAACACGAGGGGCCAAAACTACGAGAGAATATTCTGGACTGCCTTTAAACGCTACCGTAGGTTCTCATTTCATCTCATGTTTTAACAGCATGTTAAAAGCGCAAATGTGGCCGTTGGCGGGGGCGTTGGCGGGGGGCGTTGGCGGGGGGCGTTGGCAGTGGCGCCTAGGCGGTGTGGCGGGGAAATATCAGTGGTGTTTTCAAGTAATATTTCTTTCAGCGCAGGTGATGACACTTGGCCTGCTCATTGTCATGAACACACCTTTATTTACCGCTACTCCACCCATCTGAGCACACTGGCGAGACAGAAGCGAGACAGCGCTGTGGTATTTTCACATCTTACCACCCGCCATCACAAATTGCAGATAACGCCTGCGTTTTGGTACTTTTTCGGGCATCCGTTTTTTCCGGCTGAAGAGAGCGTTCCATAAGGAAGTGCGGCGACCGACGAAGGGGTACTTTAGTTTCTATTGGCCGTCGCCAAATAGTTCATTAACGTTTACACCGACGGAGCATGTTGCCAGGCAACCAGTCGGAGGTCACTGGCGCCACTCTTCTAATAGAGCTCCAATAATTGGAGTTAACTTTGACAGGTTGCGTCTATGACTCACAAGGTGAAAGCGCAGACCAGACCTTGACTCTGCCTGTCCAGCATAGCTGGAGGTGACTCAGAGACAGAGAAGAGCCAGACTGGTGGGAGGGGAGAGGGTGGACGCCTAGGTGGGATCCATGGGACAGCCCAACCCTGAACACACCTCAACCATCATCCTGACCTTAACCCTGACCTTAAACCCCATCCTTAACCCTGACCTTAACCTTAACCCTGACCTTAACCTTAACCCTGACCTTAACCCTGACCTTAACCTTAACCTTAACCCTGACCTTAACCCCCATGCTTAACCCACATCCTTAACCCTGACCATAACCCCCATCCTTAACCCTGACCTTAAACCTGACCTTAACCCTGACCTTAACCTTAAACTTAACCCTGACCTTAACCCCCATCCTTAACCCTGACCTTAACCCTAACCTTAACCCTGACCTTAACCCCCATCCTTAACCCTAACCTTAACCCTGACCTTAACCCTGACATTAAACCCCATCCTTAACCCTAACCTTAACCCTGACCTTAACCCCCATCCTTAACCCACATCCTTAACCCTGACCTTAACCCTAACCTTAACCCTGACCTTAACCCCCATCCTTAAGCCTGACCTTAACCCTGACCTTAAACCCCATCCTTAACCCTAACCTTAACCCTGACCTTAACCCCCATCCTTAACCCTGACCTTAACCTTAACCTTAACCCTGACCTTAACCCTGACCTTAACCCCGATCTTAACCCTGACCTTAAACCTGACCTTAACCCTGACCTTAACCTTAAACTTAACCCTGACCTTAACCCCCATCCTTAACCCTGACCTTAACCCTAACCTTAACCCTGACCTTAACCCCCATCCTTAACCCTAACCTTAACCCTGACCTTAACCCTGACCTTAACCCTGACATTAAACCCCATCCTTAACCCTAACCTTAACCCTGACCTTAACCCCCATCCTTAACCCACATCCTTAACCCTGACCTTAACCCTAACCTTAACCCTAACCCTGACCTTAACCTTAACCCAGACCATAACCTTAACGCTGACCTTAACCTTAACCTTAACGGTTTTAAAGCCCAACTCCAGCAGGGTGACGTCAGAGTCTGCCCCGTCATAAGCATCCCACTTCCCATGAGTCTCCCTGGCCCCAGGGAGGAGGCCAGGTTCCGGCCCACAATGCAGTGGGTTTGACCCCAGGTCTCCAGTACGTTTACAAGCCAGCTGGGTTAACACACTGCTGTTTACACGGCCCGTCTAACCTCGACAAGACTGATTAGACAGGCATCAGTCGAGAAACATGTCAGTCTTGTCTTGCATCATAATCATCATTGGGAACAGTGGGAACTCCTGCCATAATTACATACATCAGGCATTCATTACACTGTCAGGGAGAGTGTTACCATGATTTACTGTAGCTCACGGTATTTCACAATGTGACCGAGTACTTTTCGATGAGAATCCACGCTGGTTCATAAGTCAGTAGCCGTCTTTTTGCACTGATAGCACTTCTGTCAGAACGGAACGCAATTATGTTCAAATGATAGCCACCCATTTTCTTTTCTCTCCATAGCTCTAGAATGCTACACTAATTAAGTCTATTCAGGTCTACTTCAATGGTGCTGTCGATCACGCGTTCCCCTCCTCCTACACGTTCTGAGAACCAGGTCAATGTCGCAACATCTACTGTGAACAGAAGCCGTCCGAACGTAGACGCCGGGCTGTTGCCGAGTCATCATCATCACTGTACCACGTTTACACAAACTTAGCCTGCTGCGACACGACCGTGAAAGAAGCGACAATCGTTTTGCATATTTTTCGATTCTACAGGTAGGAAGAGAAAGATGAACAGGAGGGAGAGGAGAGGAGAGGAGAGGAGAGGAGGGGAGGGGAGGGGAGGGGAGGGGAGGGGAGGGGAGGGGAGGGGAGGGGAGAGGAGGGGAGAGGAGAGGAGATGAGAGGAGAGGAGAGGAGAGGAGAGAGTCTGAAACAGGGGAGGCTTGTGGAGGTAGAAATCGGAGGATTTCATTGCAATACATGGAATGGAATGAGTCCTCCGATTTCTCCCTCCACCAGCCTTCCCTGACACACACACACACAGACAGACACACAATTACACACACACACACGCACGCACGCACACACACCCCAGGTGGAGTATACAGCGACAGGGATTCAGGGACACATAAAGTTTAAGATGGCGACACTGACTGCTAGACCAACCCCAGGCGGCAACAACTCAAGTGAACAAGCTCCAGTGCTCATGCTCCAGTAAGTAAACATACTAAAAGACACACCACAATATGGATATGTTCCATATCTCAGGTGACTGCGACAACAATAGCCCTGGGTGGATGAAATACAGTAGGGCCTCCCGATCCTATCATTACGCTTCAGGGAGTGACACGTGAGGCTACGTTTACCCTCACGCCCCATATTTGTGCGTAAACCTCGTGCCAAAACTTTCCCAGCTCTTAGCCTCTACCGCCAAAGCCATCCAGAGAGGCTAAGCCAGGCTATCATAGTACCGCTCATTACATCGTCAGAGCGTGTCGTTTACCACAGAGCACCACACCAAGGGGGTATATACGTTCATAAAACATTCACCAGCAGAGCTACGTTTACACCTACGCTTTCCTAATGTAAACACAAAGACGGTGTAAAATGTCCTATAAATCTTTCAGGGTGGAAATTATGGCAAGTGTCAAGTCAAGTCGGCACCGTAGGGCAGATTTCTTCAAAGTGAGAAATGAGAGGAGTTTGTTTTTACTTGTTTGAGTGTGTCGGAGGGTGTCAACAAGATGGTAGCTGGTTGCGGTGCACGGCAGCAACCCCTGTGAGATCTCCAACAGTGATTGGAAGCCGTAAATCTTTGCAGTTGAGTTTTCTTGACACAAAAACATAGCCTGGGACCAGCTCACTAAGAGGTGTGTCAACTGCTGTTGCAGTTATATTCATATGATTTGAAGGATACATATTTACTGCATTTCGTTGTCTGGTACTCTGCAATCACAATAAAGTTGAAGTTGAATCTAATCATTCATCTCAATGACACTAATCTAGACGGATAAAGGTTTAATTAAATAACCTTTAAACCTTAAATGAAAACCGTAATAATAATAATAATAGTAATAATTGAGAAAAGATAACTACTGTACTAGTGCCAATGTAGTTTAAACTCCAGCAGTTCATTGGTCAGTTCAGTACAGTCTTGTTTCGGCGAGATGAGAGGGTGAATGTTGTTTTGACTACCTCCGTGCGAGAATTGTCTTCCTGGCAGGAGTTCCCAGTTCATGAGTGTTGTCACAGTAGGGTGAAGAGTGTCAGTGTTGCGTCTCATAGATGCACAACCTGAACTGTTATTAGAGTCTCAAACGCTCCTTTGAAAATCTGACTTTGTGACGAACATGCAGAACATTTGACTCGAAAGGTGAGGAGGGTGGGTGTGTGTGTGATTGTGTGTGTCTGTTTGTGTCTGCGTGAGAGAGAGAGAGAGAGAGAGAGAGAGAGAGAGAGAGAGAGAGAGAAAGAGAGAAAAAGAGAAAGAAGATTGAGTATTTGTTGAAACACAATTGAAAGTATGTCTGTTTACAGTTTTAGCTGTGTAGTGGCGGGGGGAGGGGGGAGGGGGTGACAGACATGTTTTCATGCTATGGCCCCGCCTGCCATTGGGAGTCATTGAACTCGCACTAAACTGTTTGGGAAGTTATTATAGCATTGAATGGGCTCCAGGATAAACAGGGCCTTTTCAATGAGACCTATGGAGAACAAATGGAAACAGCAAAGTCAGCATAGTGAACAGGATTTTGTTTGATACCTCTATGAATAACAGGTTATGCGAAATGTCTCAACCACCCGCACTCCCCCGCTCAATCCCCCCTCCCTTCCCCCACAGAGGTATTTGACATGTGTGGGGTGTGGAGGAGCTCACACTGACAAAACAGCGAGGGACATCATAACAACATGTAAATAATGATGTGGATATATTCAACTGTGTGTGTGTGTGTGTGTGTGTGTGTGTGTGTGTGTGTGTGTATGTGTGTGTATGTATCTGTGTGTGAGAGAGAGCGAGTGAGTGTGAGAGAGAGTGTGTGTGTGTGTGTGTGTGTGTTTTGTGTTTGAATGTGTGTGTGTGTGTGTGTGTGTGTGTGTGTGTGTTTTGTGTTTGAATGTGTGTGTGTGTGTGTGTGTGTGTTCACTTGCACTTTTCACTTGTATGTGTGTTCGGTCGTGTGTGTGTGTGTGTGTGTGTGTGTGTGTGTGCGTGTGTGTGTGTGTGTGTGCCTGCTCGTGCATGGGTGTGTGCGTGTTAATGGAGATTCTGGAACAGCCTCAATACACAAATACTATCGCCTACAGTTCAGAGAGCAGTACACATTCTTTCCCTGTTTACTCTGTTTGAGTGTGAATTACTGTACAATAAGAATATAATGTTCCTGAAGAAAATCAGTCAAAACTTCTTCTCTCTCGTCAAGGAGAAATGGAGGCGATGGCAATGTGAGACAAAGTCATTACATTGACATTTACATTTTTGCCATTTAGAAGACGCCTTTATCCAAAGCGACAAATACAACGACATACTAAGTGGCATACATACTAAGTATGTGAATCATCTATCCATCAGACATCATAAGAAAAATAAATCTAAGAAATCTATGATCGGGGGCGATTGGCAGACACAATGCTAGAAGAAGGATATCTTTTGTTTTTACGTTTTAATTTACAATAGAGAAACAGTGGGAATGACAGTTCTGGACAGTAAAGATGTACCCGGAAGGGATGGGCCTTCAAATCTTACGGCGGAAGACAGCTAGTTCATTACCAAACACAAAGACAATAGAGCCCCGACACTAAACGCAACACTAAATGGAAGACAACAGATCACACGGAAGCCCGTGTGTCTCCATTCTCCTCAGAACAAAAGACATCTCAATGTTAGTTCAGTCGTGGCCACAGAAGGAGAAGACGGGTGCTAATGGGAAATCTAAGCACATCCGAAGCCTATATTCAAATTACAGTAAGGACACCCTATCATCAATTCTCCTTTGTAGTGTCAGATCGTACGGGTTCAGCGGGATTACACGGGCCAATTTGACTGAAGTCCCATTTACAGGTGTAAGCCCTGGCTTTGTCTGCCCTTTATTTAGAGGCTTGCCGCTCAGACTGGGTAAGGCTGAGGGCTGAGGGCCGGGGCCTGTAGCGATGGCCGCCCTTAAACACGGCAGCTCCGCCACAAAGCCGCGCGGAGCACTGCGACGGCAGGGTATCAGCTAGCCGGGGTTATGGGATTGGGCTGGGACATGGCCGTGTAAACTCACACACACACACACACACACACACTCTCACACTGACACACACACCACACGCACACACTCACACAAACACCCGGTGTCACTCTCCTGTGGCAAATTGGCTCCCTCACCTACAGATCCGCCCTTGACGAAAATAGGGAGAGAGAGAGAGAGAGAGAGAGAATATATATATATATGTATTTATCTTTTTTAAATAGACTACTTTTCTGTCCCCAATATTTTTCCAGAGGTAGGACAGACACACGCCATACGTTTATAAACAGTTGCAGAGTCACTGACCGTGCAGAGGAGGATTATGGGTCCTCGCCACCAGATCTGCTGAATCCCCACTTATACCCTCCTCTCTCTCTCCCTCTCTCTCCCTCCTCTCTCCCTCTCCTACGTACCCCAGCAGCCCCAGCACCTCTGCAGGGGGACGGGGAGTCAGGGGGAGGGGGAGACAGGGGGAGGGGGAGGAAGGGGAGACAGAGGGAGGGGGAGTCAGGGGGAGGGGGAGACAGAGGGCGGGGGAGGGGTGTCAGGGGGAAGGGAAGACAGGGGGAGACAGGAGGAGTAAGGGGGACAGGGGACAGGGAGACGGGAAGACAGGGGGAGACAGGAAGAGAGGGGAGACAGAGAGACACAGGGAGGGGGAGACAGGGAGACAGGGGGAGGGGGAGACATGGGGAGACAGGGAGACAGGGGAAGGGGGGAGTCAGGGGGACAGGGACAGGGGACAGGGAGACAGGGACAGGTCCTAACAGTGTAAATGAGGGCCACTTAGGTGCTGGCGTTAGGCTCACACACAGCAGAGTGACACGGTCATGTCTTATGATAAGTCCTTCTCCCTTCCTCGCTCTCTTGCTCTCGCCCTCTCTCGGTTTCTCTCTCTTCTCACTCTCTCCCTCTTATCTTCCCTTCCTCCCTCTCTCTCAGGGCTCAGAGAAGGCTTGTAGTGTCCATCAACTGGACAGTGCCTGTCTAAATACAGTGAATAATTTAGCTCGGGGGTTAAGTTGGTCCGGTAAAAAAAAAAGATGTTATCTGTTGAACTCTCTACAGGAGGAAGGCAATGGCAACGATGTGTCTTAATCTGTGAAACTGTCATATGTTCATAACAAAGAACTCTCTATATAAACTCACTTAAACCTCATAAACTGCAATTGTATTAGACAATAAATTGATTTATTGGATTGTTGATGCTATACACAATTACCATGACGATTCCAATTGTTTTCTGAAAGGTAAAATAACCATGTACAGTATGGCCCAATAATAATGAGTAATAAAACAAAAATCCATTTATTTCAACGTCTGATGTACAAATAACATGCATCATTATCATAATCAAAATCAATAAACAACAAATTCATTCAATTTCACACATGAAAGGGGCTTAGGGAAGGGCTTTACGTGACGATATTGTGTGACGCACGTTGGTCTCCGCAGTGATCCTTCAGATCGTAATTCATGTTTTTATTAGAGCCCATATTTCCCAAGCAGTAGCACAAGGGTTCCTACTTGGCAGCACACAGAGAAAGATCTCTTTAATGACATACAATTTTCTCTTTATGAAATAAAAGCAAACTAAGCAACTTTAAGTCACACACTTACGAGTCTCAAAAGAACCGTAGAGCACTTCAAAGCAGAGGGGGTGGGTGGGGGGTACCCATGAAGATAGGCAAAGCAAATGATAAAGGCGTATAATCAATTTTAATTATATGTCTCGCAGGCATAACTTAGTCTTTCTTGTAGCAGACCAAACTAACCCAACAGAAAATGAGAAATTGTTGTCAGGGTGGTTGGCACAATAACATTTAAATGAAAAAGCCACGGCGCCCCCTTTGGAAAGTTCAGTGTTGTGAAGGTATGTTTGGAGAGCATGTCTTATTTTACTAGCATGACAAATGTCAGTATTCTCAGCATGACAGCAACAGTTTATACAGAGCAAGGTCCGACCTTTAGATTGATTCAGGTTCAACCTGAAGACATGCCTGCTGGGAAATTAGGCCATT
>NC_137693.1:9982878-10137878 GCF_963989245.1 Nansenia antarctica | reverse complement strand
AAGTCACGCTCACACATGAAGACCACAAACAGAGGCAGAAGAAAAGGAAGGAAGGAAGGAAGGAGAGAAAAACAAGGGGAAGCTCATACGCAGCACCGCTAGAGCTAAAGGGAAGCTCGCGAAGTTGGCTAATCCCTGGGACCTGACCTCTCGCAATCAGTCCTGGGTCCCCACGCAGCTGAGCCACCCCGCACCCCCCGCAACCCCACCCACACACACACACATACACACATACACACACACCGCCCGCACCCCCTGCGTCCCCCACACCCTCCCACACACCCCCGCAACCCCCCCCACACACACATACACATACACACATACACCGCCCGCACACCCCCGCACCGCCCGCACCACCCAGCCCTGATCAAAGCCTGTCAGCCTCCACCGCCGACCCACTTTGGCCTGAAATATGGCCCCATGGTTTTAGACCGGCCAACGGGCCCTGGACGTGAGCTAAACAACCAGGAGAACACGGAGACAGCTGCTGCGTTTACGCAGGGAGGGAGAGAGAGAGAGAGAGAGAGAGAGAGAGAGAGAGAGAGAGAGAGAGAGAGAGAGAGAGAGAGAGAGAGAGAGAGAGAGAGAGAGAGAGAGAGAGAGGGAGAGGGAGAGAGAGAGAGAGAGAGAAAGAGCGAGGGAGAGGGAGAGGGAGAGGGAGAGGGAGAGAGAGAGGGAGAGGGAGAGGGAGATGGAGAGAGAGAGAGAGATAGGGGAAGAAAATGAAGGATAGAGGGAGGGAGAGACAAACTCACAATTGCGGGACAGGGGGTATTGGTGTAGGGTTGGATTGGGGGTAGGGTTGGATGTGATGGGGGGTATTGGGGTAGGGTGGGATAGGGGGTATTGGTGTAGGGTGGGATGGGGGGTATTGGTGTAGGGTGGGATGGGGGATTTTTGAGTATGGTGGGATAGGGGGTATTGAGGTAGGGTGGGATGGGGGGGTATTGGGGTAGGGTTGGATGTGATGGGGTATTGGGGTAGGGTTGGATGGGATTGGGGGTATTGAGGTAGGATAGGGGGTATTGGGGTAGGGTGGGATTGGGGAACATACCATTCCTCATTCCATTGAGCCCGTCCTCCGATGTCTACCTCCACCAGCCTCCACTGATGTGAGGCAGTGAGTCGGACTAAAACCAACGTATCCAAGACGCTCTCTGTTTGACTGCTGATGATTCTGCACACAGAAGCGCGTATCAAACATACCGCGGTACAACACAACAACGCTTTAAATCTTAACAAGGTATTTAGGAGGATTTCGAAGGTCTGGCACAGGTCGAAAACCTTGTTCTTGTTTTCACTCTCATGACTGGAACACCGTGTCCGTGTGAAAGCACGCCCAGGCCAGGTATGAGGCAAGCGGGCGGTTGGCGGGCGGGCGGGCGGGGTTGTTGTGGAAGACCCGAGCGTCTACCGTTAGGTTAGGCCGAGAGAGAGACATCCTCATGGTCAGAGTGGTGAGATCTCAGTTTGGGCAGGGCCTACCTCGTCACGGGAGCCTGATCCCACGCTACCTCCGCTACTACCCCCCACCCTGGGTATGCAGCAAGGCCATGCCTCTCCTACCCCCCCCACCCTGGGTATGGAGCAAGGCATGCCTCTCCTCTGCCTGGGATTAGAGTGGAGCTTAGTGCCTCTGCAGTGCCACACAGGGAGAAGTCAGCAGGATGGCTCACAGAGACAGACAGAAGCTCTTCCTGAGGACTACACACTCAATTACACAAACACACACACGGAACCACACACAGAGACACACACACACACATGCAACAACACGCAGACACACACAGAAACACACACACACACACACGCAACCACACACAGACACACACATGCAAGCACGCACACATACACAAAAACACACACACACACACACTGTAATAATTTTGGATTGATCCATAAGTGAAGCAACCCTCTTTAAATGGTAGATTTACACAACACAGGGAGGGATGAATTACGAAATATTTAGCAATAAAAAACGTATGACACCACTATTACTCAAAATATGATGAGACTAGCTTTCGGCAGTAGTAATCCTTATTATTATTATAATAACTATTAGCAGCAATATTGACTTGAGGTATTTCATTCAGCATTGAGACGCATTCCATATCTGAAAGAAGATATCGCTATGTAAATAAATACTATCACTATCACTACAATATGATCATTGTGCTGTTTAATCTGGGCGTGCAAAATCAATGTAAATAGGATCGTGGGGTGTCGCAGTATGGAGACACACATAGGAACAGGTGGAGCGCAGCTAACTAACTACCATACGCAGCTAACTAACTACCATACGCAGCTAACTAACTACCATACGCAGCTAACTAACTACCATACGCAGCTAACTAACTACCATACGGAATATATTTTTAAAAAGCAAATCCGGTTGGACGAAAAACAATAAAGAAGAAATAAAAAAACAGTTGTGTCGGTATGGCGGCCGTGTCAGCGTGACGGGACAGCGTTCCCCGGTGGAACAACGGTCCGCACCGTGCCGTCACCCCGCCATTGTCCACGCTCACGTTGCATGACGCCGCTGCTCCTGTCAGGAGCCCCACAGACGAGCCTCACAGTACGTGTTTTGTATAACTGACAGCGCTCAAATTACCGTATAAATTACTACCTACCAGCCCCCCCCCCAGCCCCCCACCGAGAGACACACACACACACACACACCAGCACCCTCAGCTCTACTGCACACACTCATCTGTTGTGTTCATTGTCTGTCCTGAAACGAATTAGTCACACATGTATGCATGTGTACACAAACACGCCCAGCAACAAATACACACACGCACGGGCGACACAAAGACACACACACACACACAGCCTTAGAAACACTCTCTTACACATACACACACACACAGACACACACACACACAGACACACACACACACACACACACACACAGCCATAGAAACACTCTCTTACACATATACACACACACACACACACACGCACACACACACACACACACACACACACACACACACACACACACACACACACACACACACACACACACAGACACTCACAGGCAACACTGGTGGTCCTGTGTGGTGAGGAGCTAATGCTCTCTCTCCTTTGTCTCCCACGGGCGGGCAAGACAAAAGCAACAAGTCGACAGGTAAACAAGCCGTCATGTTTGGGCACCGTACCTGAGAAAGCGTTCTTCCCCCTCCTCCCCCCCTGCCTCCCCCCTGCCTCCCCCCCTGCCTCCCCCCCTACCTCCCACTGCCCCCAGGCCAGGTTATTACCACTAACAGCAGCACCCCTCGACAGAGAGACCATCAGGAAGATTGCTGTCCTCTTTGACATGCCAATCATCTATTCTCTCACACACACACACACACACACACACACACAAACACACATACACACACACACACAGGCACACACACAGGCACACAGGCACACAGGCACACACACACACACAGGCACACACACAGCTCTGGGGGTAAAGCCCCAACTACGGTCTCTCAAACAAACTCAGAGCCATTTCAAAGCAGCTTTGCAGCTTTAAGACAGAGAGCCTCGCCACGGCCGACCATACCTGCTCTATCAGACTCAGTTACAATGTTTTCACTTTAACTAAATATTTTGAAATCATTTGGTCCATTCTCCTCAGTAGAGCGCCATAAAGCAGACGCAACTGTGGAACAACTGACTGACCGCAGGAGAGGAGGAGGGAGCTGAACCCTGTCTGCCTGCCTGTCTGCCTGTCTGTCTGTCTGTCTGTCTGCCTGTCTGTCTGTCTGCCTGCCTGCCTGCCTGTCTGTCTGTCTGTCTGCCTGTCTGTTTCTGTCTGTCTGCCTGTCTGTTTCTGTCTGTCTGCCTGTCTGTCTGTCTGTCTGTCTGCCTGTCTGTTTCTGTCTGTCTATTTATCTCTCTGTCTGTCTCTGCCTGTCTGTCTGTCTGTCTGTCTGCCTGTCTGTTTCTGTCTGTCTATTTATCTCTCTGTCTGTCTCTGCTTGTCTCTGTCGGCCTGTGTATTTGTCTGTCTGTGTGTGTGTGTCTGTGTGTGTCTGTCTGTCTGTGTGTGTGTGTTTGTCTGCCTGTCTGTCTGTCTGCCTGCCTGCCTGCTTGCCTGTCTGTCTGTCTGCCTGCCTGCGTGTCTGCCTGTCTGTCTGTCTGTCTGTCTGCCTGTTTCTGTCTGTCTATTTATCTCTCTGTCTGCCTGCCTGCCTGTCTGTCTGTCTGTCTGTCTGCCTGTCTGTTTCTGTCTGTCTATTTATCTCTCTGTCTGTCTCTGCCTGTCTCTGTCGGCCTGTGTATTTGTCTGCCTGTCTGTATGTCTGTCTGTCTGTCTGTCTGCCTGCTTGCCTGTCTGTCTGCCTGCCTGCCTGCTTGCCTGTCTGTCTGCCTGCCTGCCTGCGTGTCTGCCTGTCTGTCTGTCTGTCTGTCTGCCTGTGCGTGTGTTGTGGTGGGAAACATCTCCAGTATTTCTCTGGTGAAGATAACCAGAGATCCAGAGGTCCTCCTCCCCCTGGTCCCCTGGCCTGGCCTGGCCTGCTGGAGGTGCCGGCCTGCATGCCTGCCTGGGTGCCTGGATCCCTGGGTGCACTGGGAAAGAGGGGGGGGGTGCCCTGGGAAAGAGAGACAGAGAGAGAGAGAAAGACAGAGAGAGGTATGGAGAGAGTGAGAGGTATGGAGAGAGAGAGAAAGAGAGAAAGAGAGAGAGAGGTATGGAGAGAGAGAGAGAGAGGGGGGGGGGGGAGGGAGAGAGAGAGAAAGAAGGAGAGAGAGAGGGATAGAAAGATATGGAGAGAGAGACAAAGAAGGAGAGAGGGGAGTGCGTATCTTTCTTTCCCAGGCGCTGTGTGTCTGTGTGTCTTTTATTGGCCTCCTTAATGACGCTGTGTTTGGGTGAAGTTTTACCACAGAACAGAAAGCAAGAGGAGCTAAAGTGCCTCCCGCTAAAGACTCTTATGAACAGCTTTACGGGCAACAGATACTGTTTTATCTGGCGATCAAGATAAAAATGCCATGGTTGTTCATTGCTATGGCTTTTCCACTCCCAGATCTGGAGCATGTGGAACTGGAATTCCCAGGGCCGGGCAGTAAATTCTCTTTCCGGGGCCGACCGGCCGACATCTTTTTCGGCCCCCCCCCCACCCCCCCACCCCCCCTAAAATACCATTCACTCACTCACTCTCCCCCCCCCCCCCCAAAAAAAAAGTCAGGAATGTTGAGTTTCACCTATGTGTCCTTTGTGAAAAACACATGAATCACTTGTTTTTTCGAGCCCTCGGTCTGCTGGGGGATTACGATTGGCTCCTCTCAGCTCCCCTGACGGTTTCCGTGCGCGAGGACGAGAGGAGGAAAAATGTTGTGAGAAAATTCAATACGCCAGTCGACTTATTGTTGACGGACAAACAGAGTCACAGTCACTGAACAAACACATAGAAATGAGGTTTCATTCGGGGCTTGGCGTCCCTTTCTATAAATAAATAAAAACTCTTCGACTTATGAGTAATGGCATGGGGAAGTGTATAAGCCAAGAACATGTCATTTCCGTTGTGTGGCCCGTCATTCCAGTCAGGTTGATGAATCGATAGTCTAATGAATGAAAAATACAGTATGTACCAACTGACCTGGGTGGTTACGAACCCAGACCTCAAGATCCGGGATATTATAATGTTGTTGTTGTACCAGAGAACATAGAGGAGAACGTTAGCTGTACCCTGGCATTGTCAACAGGTACCATGAACATGTGTTACTTCAGAATTCATAGGCTAACCTTGACCATAATGAGATATATTTCACACACACACACACATGCATGAGCATGTGCACACGCACACATATATATATATATAAACATCACACTTATACCTTAGATACATATGGGTATGATTTAGAGAAATATTATTCATACATGATTTAATGTCTCGAATGATGTAAGCTGCCCAGAGTATTAGGTCCATTGAGCAAAATAAATTCTATGTGTTTTTACATGTTCCTTTGCCAAAATAAGACCCCGAAAGCCATGTTGGGAAGGTTTACTGGGCAACCTCCAAAGCCTTTGTCCTGCTCTCCCTAACGAGGTATGGGTCGACTAGCTCAGGTAACAACCCGAGTCCCCTTCGCTCGCTGGCTGAAAACACAAGTGTTTGCTTTTGAAATGTGGTGCCTATTATACGACGGCTAGACATTGTGATACAGGTTTCACCCCCCCATCCACTCTGCCCTTTTACCAGGCTTCCATTCACCTGTCACCTGTGTCTCTCTCTCTCCGTTTGTCCGTTTGTCATGATGTGTTTGCTCTCTCGGTGTCTCACTGTTCACTGCTATAGACCTGGTGTTCACTGAGGACAAGGCTCTGGCAGCTTTTTAATCATTTCTCCCCTGCTTTTTCTTTCTCTTCTGACAGTCCAACCCCCCCCAACCCCCCCACTCCCCCACCCCTCCGAGCCTGCTCACCTCTTCACGGCTCTTACTAATGCGCTGGCAGCTCCCCCCAAACCTTACCTCCCCCCAAACCTTAACTCCCCCCAAACCTTAACTCCCCCCAAACCTTAACTCCCCCCAAATCTTAACTACCCTCAAATCTTACCTCCCCCCAGACCTTACCACCCCCCCAACCTTACCTCCCCCCAGACCTTACCGCACCCGTCCACTGCTCCACACTCCCGTGACAGTGCTGGCCGATCACTTTGTCTCCATGTTTGTCCAAAAATTGTTTCAATATGTATTTTTCAGAGCAGTAATGTTTACATAATAAATCTTTATGTCAGGGAACACAAAAGGCCTATATAGGCAGTGGGCTGTGTGTGTGTGTGTGTGTGTGTGTGTGTGTGTGTGTGTGTGCGTGCGTGCGTATGTCTGTTTGTATGTGTCTCTGCATGTGTGTGTGTGTGTGTGTGTGTGTGTGTGTGTGTGTGTGCGTGTGTATGTCTGTTTCTATGTGTCTCTGCATGTGTGTGTGTGTGTGTGTGTGTGTGTGTGAGTCCTGGGTGGCTGGCTGGCTGGCTGAGCCGGAGCAGGACTCCCACAGGTTGTTGCTCTTGTTACTGACTCTGTGCTACTGTTCCAGAAAGTAGGACTCATAAAAAAAACTATTATTTAAAAATTAAAACACTTAACATTCCTGAATTCATAGGATAGTCAGGTGTCATTGACAACTAACTAAACACTCCTGAAATCCCACATCCAAGTTTAGCTGCCTTCCAAACTACTGATTCTAAATTGATTCTGATCCTAAATGGATTCCGATTCTGATCCTGAATGGATTCGGATCCTAAATGGATTCCGTTTCTGATTCTAAATGGATTCTTAATTCTAAACAACGTTTAGAACATTAGCTGTGGGGGGGGGTCCTGCTCTCTGGGAGGAGAGGCCCCACGCCGGGCTGCTGTCAGAGGGCAGGAGGAATGTCAGCGGTCCAGAGACACGTCTCAGAGCCCCCCCAGCCCCCAAGGGCTGTGAGCGTGAGCAAGCCGCTGCCCTCCGCTAAGCACCCCTGACAGCCCCGGGGTGTGAGTTGTTACCTTTCCCATGTTCATGGGTGTCTGCCTGCCTGCCCGCATAGGCAGCCTGGTGAGAATCCACAGAACTAGAGACACACACACACACACACCTAAACACTCATGCGCACACACAGAGAGACATACACACATACACAGAGAGACACACGCATACACAGACACACACACACACACACACACAACATACTGGGAACTAATTTTCCCACATTCACTGCAGTCTGCTCTGCTTAATGGGACATTGGGGAGGTGGAGGAGAGAGAGGTAGGTAGATAAGAAGCAAGAAGGAGGAGGGGGCAATGTGGAGTGAGAGAGAGAGAGAGAGAGAGAGAGAGAGAGAGAGAGAGAGAGAGAGAGAGAGAGAGAGAGAGAGAGAGAGAGAGGAGGAGAGAGATGGTGGGCCTAGAAAAACCACAACTGTCAAATTTTTGTCTACAAAATTATGGGCAGGAAGCTGAGAGAATGTTCTTCAACTCTATTGACAGCGCCAAAGAAACAGAAAAAGGGGACACTTTTATCTGTTTGAGGGCCAAAGGGGGGTTTGAGTGAGTGTGTGCGTGTGTGTGCGTGTGTGCGTGCATGCCCCGCGTGTGTGCGCGTGTGTGTGACATAGCCGCGGCTATAATACTCCTCCATAAATCTCTTAGCCTATGGAGCCGTAGCCAAGCCCGGTGCCGTGTTCTGTATGCGGCGGGCCGCGTCGCGCTGGGCCTCGCGAGAAGCTAGAAACCAGATGTTAGCGCGCGCGGGGTAAATAACACTATCTATCATGCGTGTGCTGGAGACATCAGTCAAAGGGGGAAGGAAAAAAAAAACGACTCTGTTTTCGTTCAACTGATAGCGGCGCAATCCTCCTGTATAGGCGTCAGGTGACCCTGGGTGATACGCACGCACCCTCGTTACGGCGCATGGGACCCTCGCATGGGACCCTCGCATGCGACGACACCGTTCCTCATTCCGTCCCATGCACTTACAATGAGCCCGGCCTCCGATTTCTACCTCCGCCAGCCTCCACTGCCATATATGGTCACCGCCCCCCCGCCTCCCAGCCCCATCCCCGCCCTCTCCTCCTCCACCACCCTCCTCCTCCTCCTCCTCCTCTCGCCCCCCCTTTCTCCCGCTCCCAGGCAAAACACACACACACACACACACACATCATGTCCACTGCAAATCCACTCTGTTGGTGAAATCATGGTTTTTAATCCGGTGTGGGAGACCGACCGCCTGTATTACAGCCCACTGTGTGGTTAGTGTTTCTGGGAGCGGGTGAGTGAGTGTCCCGAAATACAAAACAGACCCGGCCCTCCTCATCAGCGTCCATTAGCTACAGCACATTAGCAGGCAGGGGGCTGGGACACCAGGGGAGGCTGGGGGAGGTAGAAATCGGAGGATGCCATTCCTCATTCCATTCTGTGCATCGCAATGAGCCACATCCTCCAATTTCTACCTCCACCAGCCTCCACGGTTGGATAGGCTACATACCAAAGGTCCATTTGCACTTTAATTCACTCAATGCAAAAACCCTAACCCAACAACAACAACAACAACAACAACAACAACAACAACAACAACAGGTGAAGGTATAACAACTTACCCTTGGTACTTTGCCTCTTAATTTAACGAGATCTAATGTATGTAACAAATATGAAGTTAAATAAATCGAATCTATCAAATCAACAATATTCTGATATAAAACACTGCAGGTCTGGGAGGGCAGCCTCACCAACAAGACCCGGGGGAGATTGGAAAAAGTGAAGGGGGGGGGGGGGGATGGTTCTCCTTTTCTACTGATGATCTATGCACCAGACCTGTTTACGTTGGTAATCTCCAAGACCAGCATAATCAAAACAGCACTAATTTTCCCGAAACGATTGGAAATTGTGACATCGCCGCTTTTCAACAACACACATCAAGGGGCTTCTGAGGCCAGTCCCGGGGGAGAGGAGGAGGGAGGGCGGGGGGGAGGGAGGGAGGGAGGGAGGGAGGGAGGGAAGAAGGGAGGGACGGAGGCATCCATGGCGAACTGGGTTTCAATGACATCATCAGTTGTGTGCTCTCCATGTTTTTGAAGTGGATATATCCATCCATGAGAGGAAACCCTGTGATGTGTCGCACTGTGAATGTCCTCGTTGCTGCCTGCCTGTTCCCAGTTAGCCCCGGTCCCGCTAACACCACACCAGTGATGTCACAATGGGCCTCTCCGAGAACCACGGAGCGTTGGAGGTTGCTGCCCAGTATCAAGCCCACTTAACCCTGATTGGTTTAACAGAGACCCGGGCGGCGTGTGTGTATGACCTCTCTCTCTCTCTCCGATCTCCAGAGCCGCGGAACCAGAATGTAGAACTAACACTGTGTATGAGTTCTGAATCAGAATGTAGAACTAACACCGTATGAGTTCTGAATCAGAATGTAGAACTAACACCGTATGACTTCTGAACCAGAATGTAGAACTAACACTGTATGAGTTCTGAATCAGAATGTAGAACTAACACCGTATGAGTTCTGAATCAGAATGTAGAACTAACACCGTATGACTTCTGAACCAGAATGTAGAACTAACACCGTATCAGTTCTGAATCAGAATGTAGAACTAACACCGTATGAGTTCTGAACCAGAATGTAGAACTAACACCGTATGAGTTCTGAACCAGAATGTAGAACTAACACCGTATGAGTTCTGAATCAGAATGTAGAACCAACACCGTATGAGTTCTGAATCAGAATGTAGAACTAACACCGTATCAGTTCTGAATCAGAATGTAGAACTAACACCGTATGAGTTCTGAATCAGAATGTAGAACTAACACCGTATGAGTTCTGAATCAGAATGTAGAACTAACACCGTATGAGTTCTGAACCAGAATGTAGAACTAACACCGTATGAGTTCTGAATCAGAATGTAGAACTAACACTGTAGGAGTTCTGAATCAGAATGTAGAACTAACACCGTATGAGTTCTGAATCAGAATGTAGAACTAACACTGTGTATGAGTTCTGAATCAGAATGTAGAACTAACACCGTATGAGTTCTGAATCAGAATGTAGAACTAACACCGTATGAGTTCTGAATCAGAATGTAGAACTAACACCGTATGAGTTCTGAATCAGAATGTAGAACTAACACTGTATGAGTTCTGAATCAGAATGTAGAACTAACACCGTATGAGTTCTGAATCAGAATGTAGAACTAACACTGTGTATGAGTTCTGAATCAGAATGTAGAACTAACACCGTATGAGTTCTGAATCAGAATGTAGAACTAACACCGTATGACTTCTGAATCAGAATGTAGAACTAACACCGTATGAGTTCTGAATCAGAATGTAGAACTAACACCGTATGAGTTCTGAATCAGAATGTAGAACTAACACTGTGTGAGTTCTGAATCAGAATGTAGAACTAACACTGTATGAGTTCTGAATCAGAATGTAGAACTAACACCGTATGAGTTCTGAATCAGAATGTAGAACTAACACCGTATGAGTTCTGAATCAGAATGTAGAACTAACACCGTATGAGTTCTGAATCAGAATGTAGAACTAACACTGTAGGAGTTCTGTGTTCTGTTATGATGTTAACTGGTCGGTACAGAGGATTTGACATTCAAGGACAAGGGACCCCCTAGATCTCAGGACAATACTTGCAGAGAGACGGACAGACATACTGTATAGACAGACAGACAGACAGACAGACAGAGAGACAGAGAGACACACACTATTATGGCCACCCACAGCTTGCGTTATATACTTCTGGAGAGTGTGTGTGTGTGTGTGTGCACGTGCGTGTGCATGCGTGCATGCGTGCGTATGTGTGTGTGTTATTATTGAGAACAACTATTTACTGTGCAGGGTGGCGGGGGTGGTTGACCGACTGATGTCAGACAGAGGTTTCAGCCACACACCACCTCACCAACACACCTCTCTACACCCCACCTACACCCCACCTACACACCTCTCTACACCCCACCTACACACCTCTCTACACCCCACCTACACACCTCTCTACATCCCACCTACACACCTCTCTATCTCTCTCTCTCTCTGTGTGTGTGTGTGTGTGTGTGTGTGTGTGTGTGTGTGTGTGTGTGTGTGTGTGTGTGTGTGTGTGTGCATGCGTGCGTATGTGTGTGTTATTATTGAGAACAACTATTTACTGTGCAGGGTGGCGGGGGTGGTTGACCGACTGATGTCAGACAGAGGTTTCAGCCACACACCACCCACCCTACACACCTCCCTACACCCCACCTACACACCGCTCTACACCCCACCTACACACCACCCTACACCCCACCTACACACCGCCCTACACCCCACCTACACACCTCTCTACACCCCCTCTACACAGGACAGCAGTGATGACACCACACCACCTCTGGGCAACAGTAGCACTTAACTCCGAGCCGTTCCCAGCCGTGGCGTAATTACAGCATTTAACCCGCTAATTACACATATGTGTTGCAGGACTCATCGTTCTGCGATGGAAAAAGACATGACAGGTAGACAATTACACAGACACCACTGGTTGCGAGCGTGCATGGCCACTGTTGCCTGCACACTGCCCAGGGTCATATACAGGCCTAATGGTTACACTGATTTGTACTCTTGTGCAGTGGGGGAGGCAGACTTCGTGAAATTATTATATTTATTATAAATGCCAATAATCATCAATCATAGGCCTATCATCACTAAGAATAATATGAATTACTATAAACGTTACTAATAAACGTTATCCCTATGTTGTTGTTGTTGTTGCTGCTGCTGTTGCTTTTATTGCTGTTGCCACTGTTAATTGTTACAGTTTTGTTTTCATCCGTTATCTTGACTTTGATTTCTAAAGCCAACACATTGATAGCTCACATGCATAAATGAACAAACCACCACTACAAATGGAAGCTTACCGTGAGATTACCGTATACCTACGGTGACACGGTGGAGTGTAAAGGTAAGCACTTCAGCCGCGCGGCGGGCGATAACAGTCAAGTGCCGCTACAGTCGCGCAGATCTATCTGCGGATTACGTCATTGTGTAAAGCGCAAACACCACTGGCACATCCATGTCGTAGGTTATAGGCCGATAGAGTCACTCACTAGAGTAACTCAATGCCCGTGGAAAGGTACGTCGCTCAAGCAGCCCTGAGCATAGGTGAGTGAGGTCTACTATTGAGGAGGAATAACCCACTGTGGAAGGAACCATGGGAAACGGTCCCGCAGCTCTCCGGAGGGACCTCTCTCTCTCGGCCCAAGAGCTCTACTTCTAATCCCCCTGGAAGCCCTCTCACAGAGCCCTGCTTTGGTTCATGCATAGCTCTTGGCCGGGTTAAAAAGAGAATATAGGCACACATTTCACACTTTCTTCCATGTCCTTTAACAACACGGGGAGAAAAACGGGATCCATACAGACTGGAAATGTACTTATTGCCTCCCGCGCTGTAATGGATGCAGAGGCTGAGCGAACCAGGCCGTGCAGAATACAGCAAAAATCGAACAGTGCCAAATGTTGATATCAATCTCGTTCGTTTGTATCCCTTGGCAGATGGGAAGTAGCCAGGGCCTAATAATTCATCTCATTTAAATGTAGGCCTATCCGAAATGTAAACGCCGAACAAGTTTGTGAGTCTTTCTGTAGGCCTAAATACGTCTCTGTTAATGTGTGTGTGAGTGCATCGGTCAAATAATTTCATATCTATGTGTAGTTCCGAACAACACAGTAACTTGAAGTCAATGCCGTAGAAAATGCTGAAACGCGCGTCTCGATGCAGCCTACATATTTGTGAGTCATCAATAACAATCGAACAACACAGTATTAAAGCTTATAGGCTAAATGTAGACATTGAATCCTTAGTTGTTGCATATATAGGCTACGAGTACGCCTATAAGTATAAACACACAATGACATAAACGTGCCATTTATTTAGAATAAGCTATAGGTCTCTTTACGCATAAAGGCCTAAATCCGGGCTGAAATCCCACTGTGTCAACTTCAAGACGTCTCTCATTGTTTTGCTCGAACCTCGTTCATATTTGCGTTATGACTGAATTGCATTGATTGAATTGGCCAGCTCTTTCAGTAGGATTCAAGTTAATTCGTGCTGTCGTGTATAGGCCTATCTATATAGCCTTCGTTGATGCAGGGACAACAGCCTATGAGACACAAAGGGAAATCTAATATTGTTTTCGAGGCCTATATCGCAAATATTTAAAATTGATATGTTGTCAACTTTGCAAGAACGTTAACCACGTGAAATAGGTGATAAGAACTGCTTCATTGGCCGTAAATGTAAGCGTCCGCTTGAACAATTTCAATTAAAATGACTTGATTCAGAAGGTAAGATTCTCTGTTCGATTCTTGAAATTAGTTAGACATAATTTTGTCGATAGAATACTTAAACGCGAGACACCCAAATATGTTTTCCAATTAGGCCTATGTGCTATTAGCTTCAAACACAATAAGTGAAAATAATCAATACATTTTTTTTTCTCTTCTCTGCATTCTATTTTCCTGTATCATTGAATATGATTTAAATACAAATTGCAATGTGTAAAGCAACTGAAATATAGATTTGCAATACTTGGATGTGGCACAACCTATAAAGCAGTTTTCTTCCGTATAATGACATGGCTACTCTAATGCATTTAATCTATTTTCTTGTTTACCTTTTAAAATGTATGCGTCAGAGGAAACGTTTCAGATTATGCAGGGCCCCGAGGCCTACACGTAAACGGAGGTTCGATTATTCCGGATCGTTTATCCAATATTCTACTGAATTGTGTTTAAAGCAAAAACACATGTTCTCTAAATATAAATACATACATGATAGAAGAACACTTTTATTGGGGACAATTAAAGCTTTGGCATTGTTACAGATAACGTCAGATAACGCATCACCTGCAATTAGGGCATTGACAAACGGACTTAATCGAATACAAATAACCATGAATCGGCGACAGTTAAACGTTTTAACCTTGAAATGGAGGAAAATAATGACTTGTCACAATTTGGAGAAGTTGTAATATTTAACAAAATACGACAAATCCAATATCACAAATGGAACTGTAATACTATGCGTTTGCATACATATTTACAATTACATTGTGAAGAAATGCGCAAATCCATCTGTCCGAGGGCATCTGAACACCATAAACCACCAAATTCATGTTTTTTTGGTGTGAGTCTTTTATACCCCATATTGTTTCTAATAAACTGTTAGGCCTATTTGTTACGTCAACATTTGTTCAATGTTTATTTCGCATTTTACATTTGGTCCCAGACATCAAAGATGGTTAAATAGCCTGGTTTAATAAAAAAAACGCTTTTCTGGATTGTTCTAACACTATTGGGCTAACATGATCTATAACAAAAGACATTTATCACAACGGTAATATATTCAACATATATAATGTTTACACGTTAAGGCCCGTTCATAGGCCCTCCAGAGAGAGCAGTGGCTGGTCCCTCTCCTCAAGGCACATCGCGCGTCCTGTAGGGGGTTCGCTTGCGTGACGTCACCTGGACACGGGAAAGGTCTCCAGAAGAAAAGCCCGCGCCACGCAGAGAGCACATCTATCAAACAGCATATTTGGACACACAGCATATTGCCCCGTATCCTAAAGTGGATCTATCTCGCATCTGCATGGGGACATTTTAACGTTGCCTATTTTTCTGTCTTTGCTGGGAACTAAACTGGTGAGTGTCCATGCACGCGTCTAGAGGTATACATGCCTTACTTATTTATTAGAAGGAAGCTTGTCTGTGATCCCTCTTGGTATAAGTGCCTAGGCGTGAGAGCGCACGGCGCGCTTTGCTGTTGATAGAATGTTTGTGGAGTGGTTACTAGGAATAGTGGGCCTAGGAGATGGAGGGTGTTGAGTAGGACCCCCGAATGAGACAGCAATACTGCGACGTGTGAACACGTCCAGTGTCTACACGCAGGCTTGATATCAGAGTCCTGGGGAGAGACGGAGCGCAGACACAGCTGGACCTGGACCGAACCGACCGTCCTAATGGAAACATGCACGCAGGCGTAGAGTATTATACAAGGGCTTGTAACGTGATTGTCCTATATAGGTCGGGAATTTATGTCAGCCTTTCCTGTTTAAAGTCTAACATCGCATGCAGCATTCGCGTTTAAAAGACCGTTATAGTTTCCTCTGATCCACAAATATCCACTCGTAAACATTGTCCAATTTAACATTTTGTGCTGTGCTATAACTAAGACTAATTAGGCTACGATGTGTCTTGTAGAATAATTATACCGTATTACGTAACACGTTAGCCCGCATATTAGGAGGACACAATCACACGAAGGCAATATTAAAAAGTTTATATTGATGTCGTGGGTGTTTGTCGTTATGGTGTGAACAGCCCTGTCTGAATCTGCACTAATCTCGGACTGACACGGCAGATGAAGCATATACAAATAACTGTGTGTGTGTGTGTGTGTGTGTGTGTGTGTGTGTGTGTGTGTGTGTGTGTGTGTGTGTGTGTGTGTGTGTGTGTGTGTCTGTCTGTCTGTCTGTCTGTCTGTCTGTCTGTCTCGGTGTGAAAAGGGGGACCATGTATTATGTCACGATTTATTATCGACATAAAACGAGCAAAGGGATTCCTGGAGATAAGGGGGCTATGTGTGTATGCACCACGGTCAAGATAAACTTTTAGGCAACACTATAGATAAAGATCTCTGGACTGTTTGGGACGAAAGGCCAACACATTGGCTAACATGGGGAAAGAAAGTCGGCAATAAAAGTCTCTGTTCTCGTTGGGTATAGCGTTATCAATAGGCTTCATATTTTCGAATGGCATTTACTAATGGGTGAATTCGGGTAATCTGGGACATTGGGTAAAGCGCCAGTGTGTTTATTTCCTGTTGTAACAAAATCTAGTAAACAGGACTTTTACTCTAGCTTTAGTATAGATGTCATGTGACTGGAGTTTTTAAGTAGATTTTGTTAGAAGAGGAAATAAACACACTGGAGTTTAGGTGTCCCACATCAGCCAATGTCCCAGACTAAACAGAATTCATTCAATTAATTTACCATATTAGGTGACAAACAAACCAAGAGGCCTGTGTAGACCAATGCCTGCTATATGTGTCAATAAATAAAACTGTAAAACTGTATAATGATGTATATAGAAGGATGAGGTTTAATGCAAACTGTTTATTTTGCTTTTCAGGCATCTGAAATGGAACTTAATTTGTCGAAGAGTGCAGTCTCATGCGGAGATACATCAGGTAGGCCTAGCATGCTTTACTTCCTACATTTACATTCTACATTTTGGGAACACGTTAATTTATAGATGGCGGATTTTATTATGCAGTCAAAGCCTAAATGTATAGCACTTAACTAATAAATACTATAACGCTTCAAGTCTGAGTGTAACCTACTATAACAAGATTATATCGCAACCCAACCTCAATATAGTAGGCTAATATAGGCTACATGCATAATTAAGCCTTGGACACCTAAAACTAAAAGATGACCGATAATTTCATTTGACATGAAGCATCCGAGGTTTGAAAATAGTATATGAGACAAAGCAGCAAATAGGACTCATAAAATCCATTCACTATGTTGCATCTTATGTTTTTCCATTTAAACGGGTTAATGGCCAGATTGCCTGCTTTGCTGTAGGCCTAGTTTTTAGCATATCTCGAAAACTCTTAAACCAAGTGATTTAGTTTTCTACAACAATAAGATCAACTTGTGTGTTGATGTGTGGTTTGATTGTAGATTAAGAATATAGATTATATACTGTGTGTTTTACTGTGTGTAAAACATTGGGTTCATATGATGTGGCAATATTTAAGACACCATATAATGAAAGCGATCTGACGTTATCTTCAATTTTCTCGCCTTACCTTTCAATTCTGTCGTTTTTATTTGGCATGGACATGCCAAAAGTGGAACAATGTTTATTGTAGAATTTATAGGTCCATACATCTCTTTTAAGTTATAGCTCTGTTCAATGTGTTCTCAGCAAAAAGCACAGTTTAAATTAAGCCATGCATAAAATGATCAGGTAAAATAACTTTTCATAGTTTCATAGGAGGCAATAATAATAATACTGTATCTCGTTAATTGAAATGAGCCAATACATAAATAGGCCTATCGTGTCCTATCTATTATTTCGTCCGTGGGACCTTTTCCAGTAAAACACTCCCTCAAATGGCATGATGCTTATCGGGACAAGGTCAGGGCCTTGGAAGAAGTATCCACTCGAGATGGGCATGGTGATGGTCACCAAGGCAATAATGGCCTTAGCGCCATACTCTGTGTCTCCGGTTACGCGCCGTGTCCAGTTACCTCCAAGCCAAGGCCCACTTCTTTCTTCCCTTTGAATCTCAGGCATACAGCGTTTAATTTTTCCCTGTTTTTGTTGCCCCACCTCCGTGGTTTGTTTAGCTACGAAAAAGCGAGGATTAAAATACTACTTGAATTCTATTTGTATTTTCTGTTTTGGTTTGACGACGGTCGTTGAGTTTATTTTCAGCCCCCCCCCCCCAAGAAATAATATTACTGTTTATCTTACCAATACCCTTTAACCTGTCTTGCTGGATGAAAACATATTTTGTAGATTATCCGTCACGCAAGTGGCAAGTGCCTACTCATAGGCTATACGCAATATGCGCAACTCCAACGTTCAATGCCAAAAACGTTGACATAACCGTTCTCTCTGTTGATGCATTAATGGAGCTTTGATTAGACCTGATAGATCCAGATAGTACAGTAAGATAGCTTACATGTGTATGCCAATGCTCAGGCGGCAGTTCGTGAGGTTAGAATTATAAGGTTCTATCTCCATTTTTGTCAAAATTGAGTTTTTTACATAATCTGATCCATTAGGTGTTTATTAATGCCTGTGTGGTGTTATTTTTAAAATGTTGACATTTTTGAGTTAGTAATTCATAAAATACAAAGGTTCCATCTCATAAAACATAATAGAATGTAAAAACTTTGACGCTCAATATCTCTGAACGACCCTAAACGGAGATAGAACCTTATTATTCTAAACGGAGATAGAACCTTCTCATTCTAAACGGAGATAGAACCTTATCATTCTAAACGGAGATAGAACCTTATCATTCTAAACGGAGATAGAACCTTCTCATTCTAAACTCACAATTTGTATGCCAATGCTCAGGCGGCAGTTATAGGCCATTCATACATTCATTATCAAATGAGCATTATTAAACCAGAAAAGCATCATGTCGCACAGGGTGCGTCACCACTATATATAGTTTATATTTATATATAGTTTAGTATATTTAGTTTATATATAAACTAATTTATTGCTAATTAGTTGAGGAAAGATTATGGTATACCAGATTGGGTTGTCACTCTTTCACGTTTACTCTCAAATATGTGTGCGCCATCTTTAGTGTGTACTAACTAATCCATTGACAAGAGTGTTAAATCCAGTCGTCCATGCATGTGAATTCCGGTCTATTCAATAGATTTTGAAACAGAGTTCGTGATTTTGAAAACAATTGTATTGGCTGGAATTCAAATGTTAGTATATGCATGCACAGAGCATTAAGAGTGCGCTAAGGCTTCCTAATCTTTGGAGTAGGCCCATCTCATGTTTTTCCTATGGTGATGAGCATGGGTTACAAGAAGATGGCGTGCAAAAACATACAGTAGCCTATAGCCTATTGTACAAAGAGGTTAATGAAAACAATATCAGACGACATGGCGCAGGCGTGAGAGGTGAACAAATGAATGAAAAAAAAAAAGTAAGTGATTGTTGAGAGGTTGCACAATTGCCCTCTGAAAGGCCCTAAAGGGCAGCTTTCCAGTTGGACGGGGTCTCATGTCAGAAGTGAATGTCACAATGACATAAAATGCTTCCCACTGGCGCCTGTACCTAGGCTTGTAGACCGAGCCTATAGCGTTGAACGCCTTACCTGGCCAAAGTCATTACCTAAGCGACCATTTCTGTGACGAGAAAATAGTACCGCAGCTGCTCTCGATTAACAAAACAATTATCAAGGTCATCTTTTTCCTTTCCCCCTAAAAGTTCCATGCATATCATATTCCTATTCACAGACGTGGGTTTTTACGACAGCAGCACATTGCAATTCAGTGTTTTTAATGACAAAATCTTGTCGAATAGGCCTACAGTAAATGATAGTGGCCAATCACTATAGGCTACACCGCTGTGATGCCTGCATGGCTTCTTTTGATTTCTTGACATGTCGTGACGTTAGAATTATATGGTTCTATCTCCATTTTTGGTCAAAATTGAGTTTTTTACATAATCTGATCATGCCTGTGTTGTGTTATTATTTTTTTATTTTATTTTTAAAATGTTGTTAGTAATTCATAAAATACAAAGGTTCCATCTCACAGAACATAATGGAATGTAAAAACTTTGACGCTCAATATCTCTGAACTGCCCTAAACGGAGATAGAACCTTATAATTCTAAGATCACGATGTGTACAAACATTTATATTTTTTATTGAATATATAGTGGACGAAAATAACTGGGTAAAGTGAGGACTCCTGGCTCCATTTCTCCCCAGTCATTTGCGACCAGCAGGCGCCGCTCAATGACAGTTCTGTCTGAGATAGTCCATAGGGCTCAGAGAGAGATTGCGACGAAACAACAAGCAACTCCACTCCAACGAGTTATTTATGTGTTGATATTAGCGACAGATACTGCCAATGTAATGCAAAATCTAAAGATGGTTCCCTGTCTTTAAGCTTATAAGCCGTAGGCCAAGGCCTGAAGCTATACGACTTGTACATGAAAAGTCATGGCGCATGGCCTGTAGCCTAATGTTTTTATGACAGCATTAGCCCTATTATTGTCGTATACGTGAATGGATTTAATATTTACAGGAAACAGCTTTTCATTGTAGGTCCAATTGGTGTCCTTTGAATATTTCCATCTTAAGAAACATTGTTCAGTAATGCACTGCTTTTGGAGTTTTATATTGAGAGATGTACGTTTGAAAAATATATGCATGCTGTGTTAAGTGTTTTTGTGTTAATGTTTGTGTCCTGCAGATAAGTGTGTCCTCAAGAGATGAGAGATTATTATTTGGTCTGTAGACATAACTGATGTGACACAACAGGTGGGGTTTGCAACACACACACACACACACACACACACACACACGCACACACGCACGCACGCACGCACGCACACGCGCACACACGCACACACACACACACACACACACACACACACACACACACACACACACACACACACACACACACCATTTCATTAGTTCTTCTGACATAAGGTCCACCTCACTGGTTGTATTACGTGATTGTTGATCTAAGGCGATCTCATCCAAAACGTCCCCGGACATGAATTGATTTACTATTACGGCACATTTTGCAGCAGTGTGCTTCTTTCATACACATAATCAAGTATAAATTAGGTACTTTCCCCGTATGTTTGGCATTGGAAATAACAGGGAAGGCCTATGCCTTATGGCAAATGTTTATTCAACTCAGTTCATATCCCAGATATACATTGTGTGCGTGTGTGTATATAAGCGCACCCAGCTGTTCCATTGCCATCGAGCATATTTCAAACATGTCTGAATAAAAAGGCAATTTTCTCAGAAACTTTCCAACGCAAATGCAACTTATATAAAGCGCCGTTGCCTCACGCGCTCCCCTGAGATAAATGGTCTGGAAAAAAAAGTGCTCTCGCCTCGCATGCATTCAGATTGAACTCTTTGTGGGTGGGACTCCTTTTCCAATTCGGGGAGGTTTAACGTAAGAGATGGGTGGGTCCCGTGTCTTGGTTCCAGTGCGAGAGCTTCCATTCGGTCACTGTCCGTATTCCCACCAGCGGAAACTGAAAGCGGCCAGGCTTCTACTACGGCCAGTCTGTCACTGCTGCACGGAAAATAGGCTGTTTTGTCCGGAGAACAATTCCGTGCATGGAAATCTTGTCGTGCAATGGCAATTGTTTGGCTACGGATGGATTTCCAAGCCTAGGCTGTATAGGTGTTGAGGAGAACTCGTCATATAGCCTATACAGGATTTTAATACAGTTTTTTTTAATAAGGCATCATTCTTTTCAAGGTGGAATGAGTTCGGACAGAATCGCAGAGACCCCCGTGAGACCCCCGCAGGCGCGCGACATGGCCTCGACGTTTCATTTGCCGAGAGCTTCGAACACGTTAGAGAACTCAAGCAGCGAGTCATCAGATACTGAAATAGCAGGTACATTACCACTATATAATTATGTTTTTAATGACCTCATATTTCTCCCATTGTTAGCGTGATCAATATCTCTTTAATCACGCCTATCGTCTTAAACCAACACATAGGCCTATTTGATAAGAGATATCAGACATTCAACCTGCAATGTAAACTAACACAGGAAAAACTTCCACTGTGGTAATAGGCATGGGCCATAGAAGGAGAAGTCAACGAGTGGCCTATACGGTTTATAAAACAAAAGGAACAGTTTGTTTAAAGGTCTTGCAATGTTAGGCTAATTATAAATCAACGGTAGCCTATTCGACCACATGCAAATTAATTAAAATTATGCCTTATTCTATTATAACTATGATAGTGGTTTATTAGGCGAGGTATAGCCTGCACCTATTATTGAAAAGTGTAAATGCTGCCTTGCATTACAATAATTATGAATGAATTTGTCAATAATTCCAAGCAGAACGAGAATTGCGTTTCAATCGGTGCCAACTCTTCACAGTGATTGTAACATTAAATTATTTATTTTTAGAAAAAGTATGTTGACCTGATAACATGACAAACATGCAACAACTCAAGTCGTGTCAACACAATCTATAATGACTTGAGGAAGAAATGCAATGCAGTTTTACATTGTTTAACACATATAAATAAAAAATATAAAAATAATATAGTATAAAAGTTATATAATATATATATATATATATATATATATATATATATATATATATATATATAACACTATACTGATCACAATTGTTTCATGTTGCAACCGTGGCTGAAGATTGGTCGATTAGTATTATTCACTGGTTTCAGGCCTAACGCATAGCAGACGCCCTACAAACCATGAACGGAGAATTAGGTACGCCAATAGATTATAGGAAGTAATAATGGTGGTCTTTAAATGACATTTTCTATGAAGAGTGACCTTCCACATTTAGACTCTGTGGCTGTATTGATACTATGTAAAGACACGAATACACGAACATAATGGGGAAGAGATAAAACGGGACAAACTATGTGACCCACTGGAACTGTGTTGATCTATGCAGCTATTTAGTGGGCCGATAGATGTCTAATAGCGCTTCTAAAAGAATCAATATTGAACCCGGAGCTAAGCTGTTAATGTTTGACCGAGAGAACGCGATACCGATTGCGGTCTTTACTTTATAATAGGCTTTTGAAGGGGAAAAAAAGTAATTTATTATAAGTTCATGACTTGCAGACACTTGAAATAATCTTAACATAACACACTGCACGGTAGGCTTTCATAGGCTAGGATTTGTTCCGAGGTTAAGGATTAAAGATTGTGCATCATCGCTTGTGTTGAGTTGGACTGTGGATGTGGATGTAGGCCAAAGCATTTAGTTGAGGGGGAGGGGGGGGGGGCACCGCTCCTTTAGTTGTTAAAATCAGAGTGCTCTTCGAGGCTCTGTAGCTATACAGTAAAGTGCATAATCGTGACGTTAGAATTATAAGGTTCCATCTCCATTTTTGTCAAAATTGAGTTTTTTACATAATCTGATCCATTAGGTGTTTATTAATGCCTGTGTGGTGTTGTTTTTTAAAATGTTGACATTTTTTAGTTAGTAATTCATAAAATACAAAGGTTCCATCTCACAAAACATAATGGAATGTAAAAACTTTGACGCTCAATATCTCTGAACTACCCTAAACGGAGATAGAACCTTATCATTCTAAGCTCACGATATATTGACCTTTCTGTCTGTCTTCCACAGAGAAGGAGAGGAGCGTGGAACACAGGAGCGATGACGGAAACGCGGACGACCCCAAGAAGAAGAAGACGCGCCGGCAGAGGACCCACTTCACCAGCCAGCAGCTGCAGGAGCTGGAGGCCACCTTCCAGAGGAACCGGTACCCCGACATGAGCACCAGGGAGGAGATAGCCGTGTGGACCAACCTCACCGAGGCCAGAGTCAGGGTAAGTTAAGGGCCGCGAGACGCGTGTTTGAGCCGTGCGTAAACATCTAATCGTGACGTTAGAATGATAAGGTTCTATCTCAATTTTTGGTCAAAATTGAGTTTTTTACAATCTGATCCATCAGGTGTTTATTAACGCCTGTGTGGTGTTATTTTTAAAATGTTGAAATTTTTGAGTTAGTAATTCATAAAATACAAAGGTTCCATCTCACCAAACATAATGGAATGTAAAAACGTTGACGCTCAATATCTCTGAACTGCCCTAAACGGAGATAGAACCTTCTCATTCTAAACGGAGATAGAACCTTCTCATTCTAAACAGAGATAGAACCTTATCATTCTAAACGGAGATAGAACCTTATCATTCTAAACGGAGATAGAACCTTATCATTCTAAACGGAGATAGAACCTTATCATTCTAAACGGAGATAGAACCTTATCATTCTAAGCTCACGTAATGATACGAATATGAGACGCGTTTTGAGCCGTGCGTTTAACGTCTAACAATACGAACAGGCTATGAATGAGCATAATTCTGCAGCAAAGCCTTCCCTTGAAACCTGTTTGGGTTTATTTCTAGACTTTAATACCTCGAACACGATTTAGATGACTCCATTGCGATAATTACCAGTGATTATACGAACATTATTAAGGTAAAACTGACACTCTAATTTCCCTCCATGCACCAAGCATTTCAGTTACTCCACTAATCCCCTTAGATGACTCAGACCAACTGGCTCTTTCTGCATTGACATTTCCGATAACATCGCTGTCAGAATGACGTATGAACAACTGTATCCACGTGTGGTTACTTTGCATCATGCTCCATTTACTCGCATCAAATTGTAACAATATTTCTTTCGGTGACACAGTTTATCGGTGACACAGAGTTATGATTCCCTATGTCATTACTCCTTAATGTACAGTCAACAACAATCACTCAAAATATTCATATTCCAAACATATGTTTACAATTGGCCACTGTGCAACAAATGACCATCATTTATCATCTCTCGTTGTGATAATACGTGTTAAACCAAATATTGAACAATTAGCTCTAAATCCAAAGGCCTAGGCCTATATAGGTCGTAGGTGGCGTATAAGCGCATGTTTTTCTTCAATTGCAAACGAACTCAATCACCTGTGTCCATCCATCAATATCATATCAATCAATATCATATCAATCAATACAAACGCTTAATATAAACAGACATGATAGCTTTCCCTTTCCCTTAGTTACACTATCGGACTCATGACATTCTGGGTTACGAGTACGACCTTACTTTGCTTTTGCTTATTACCATGTTAACCTAATTACGAATATGCATTAATACGCTTTAATGTTGTAAAAACAATATTTAAAAAAGGCTAAATGTCATTGTATATTTTAGGTTTGCCAGCCTATAGCCTGTGGCTTAAATAATTAAATCCTGGTTTCAAATACTTTTCAAACAACTATGTTCTCCAACATTGAAGCAGGTAGCAACAAGTTAACTTATTAATATCAGGCCTGCATGTTACATGCCCGTTTCTTTTATTTAAAGATACAATTATGGATGTTTTCCCATGAATAGCTTATTCATCATTTAGAAAAAATAGACCTTTAATATGTAGAAAAGCATACCATTGATATTAATGGCCTATTTTGGGGAATCACAGCCAATATTGATCAACAGAAACAAGGTTTTCTGTAGGACTGTTGCAAGGGGCCGTCCAAACATGACTTTAAAGATAATTGATAATTCGATCACGTCTGTTCAGATAGTATAATTCGTTCGGATATCTTTGTCCATGTTAAAGTATTAGTCTTAAGGCTTATATGTTTTCTGGAGATATACTGAAGCTAAAACACAATGATGACGGTGCATGCTTTTCTAAATATATATAGCTCACTGTGCTCTTAAGCTTTTGGTGTCAAATCATTCATGTCTCTGTGGACAATTTATCAATAAAACTATAGCCTATACTCCGGAAGACTACAAATAGCCCTAGAATTATATAATAGGCACCTACTTGTAAATTGTTTCTATAATAAAGTAAAAACGAATTGTTTCCATTACTCAAAGTAGTATATAGGTTTCTATAGGTTCTTTATATCTTGCATTGCATTTTGGGCATTTGTGTGATATAAGAAATAAGAAATAATAGGCTAATCAAAGCACAATAGTATGAATAATAATAAATCGTAAATAATAAATAATAATTTACTTTAACTTTTTTTCTTTCATCTTTAGGTGTGGTTCAAAAACCGCAGGGCCAAATGGAGGAAGCGTGAGCGCAACCAGCAAATGGACTTGTGCAAGAACAGCTACCTGCCCCAGTTCAGCGGCCTCATGCAGCCCTACGAAGACATGTACCCCGCGTACACGTACAACAACTGGACCAACAAAGGCCTGGCCCCGGCCCCCTTGTCCACCAAGAACTTCACCTTCTTCAACTCCATGAGCCCCCTCACCTCCCAGAACATGTTCTCCGCTCCCAACTCCATCTCCTCCATGAACATGGCCTCCAGCATGGGCCACGGGTCCGTGTCGGGGATGCAGGCCGCCGGGCTGAACAACATCAGCAACCTGAACGGCATCGGCACCTCCACGATCAACTCGGCCATGGCCTCGTCCGCCTGTCCGTACGGGCCCCCCGGTTCCCCTTACAGCGTTTACAGAGACACGTGTAACTCTAGCCTGGCCACCCTGAGACTGAAATCGAAGCAGCACCCAACCTTTGGATACAGCGGGTTACAGAGTCCCGGCTCTAGCCTTAACGCTTGTCAATACAACAGTTGACCCATCTGCCGTGACGAGAAGACAAAATAAATTTGCGGACAAAATTAACCTGCGGATGGAAGGGGGATGGATAAGACAACTAAACTGGATTAGTTGCAATCATTTATTTTTCAAATGGATTATGCGGGTTGTATGTGTTTACCAAATGAACTTGCACAGCAATTTAAATATCCATGTTTTTGGATTTAAAGTGATGAAGACGTGTTACATTGCAACGTTGTACATAACGTAAGGACAGACAAAGGAACTCTTGTGTATTTTTCGCTTGCTTGCTTTGAGGACAAACCCTATTTGAACGTGGCTCGTAGGCCTATGTCTACTCTTGGATTAGGACCACAAAAAAAGAAACACATATGCCTATGTATCCGGACCCGGTAGAAGGAGAACTCTATTGTACATAGCTTAGACTTTTATATCGCTAATCTAACGTGTGCTTTTACCGTCTATGCAGGGGTGCCACGGGCCCATTTTAGGCATTGTGTCCTGTTTTAGCGTGACTTTGCTTTTACATGCTTTGTCTGGAGTACTTTCGTTTTATTTGTTTGCTTAAAATAGAAATCCCGCATGCTTAACTCGAGTGCAACGTGTTTTGTACAAGTTGGTGATAATGTTAAGGTTTTTGCAGAACTAAGTAAGTAAAAACTAAGTCCATTGTAATGTATACAAAAAGGTGATTAAAGGTATCTTCATGTGTTTATGGTCATATGTTTGAATAAACTACAGCAGATAGGCTAGATGTTTATTTCAGGTGTTTATTCAATGGGGGCGGGGTGGTGGGGGGTCTAATGAATTAAAACAACCCCAAACAAATACTCAAACAAACTTTTTTTAGCATAGTCGAACGTAGTGTAGGCTAGAGTCCTGTAGGGTCTAAAGCTAACAAATAATTATTTCAGGGACGACAAGTCAATCAGTAATGGCCATGAAATGCCATCCGGGCATTCCGATCTCGCGGCATTCCAATTGGTTCTGGCTGGACGTCCCACGTCGTGACGGAGCGCGTTCTGTTGACAACCCCGTCAGAGTGGTTTGATGTGGGCCGGACCGCAGAGGAGAAGCAGGCTACTGCCATGGCATTTAGTGCAGCAATCATACTGATGAAAAGCTAAGACCTGGCTGGCGAGAGAGAGAGACTTGGCACTCTCGCTTTCTCTGTAGCTCATTTATTTTTGAATGTGGGTCTATTCCTTTTTTTGTTGTTTTTTTTTGTGTTTCTTTAAACTGTCGACATAGTACCACAGCAGGCATATAGGCTACACATACAAGTACTGCAGGCCTGGGTCTGGTCCCATGAAGTCAAAATAATACATTATTATTTATATGGTCAAATAGATAGCGGACGTTCTATTTTAATAGATTAAAAGGAAAGTTTCAGAGATGTGTGAGTGTTCACATGACGTAAACGTTGCATGCGCTTGCTTTCCACAATGAGGGGGAAAATCAATACGATATCTGGTGGTCGACACCTTCAGCTCTGTCCATATCTATATTACTGACCATTAGGCTGATATTCACGCCAAGCTAGCAGTAACGACAACGTTTATATACTTTCAATTACACAGAACTGATAGTATCCCAAGCTTCAAAGCATTGATGAATAATAATTATTATTATTATTGTTGTTGTTGTTAATATTATTATTATTATAACAATTATTATTGGTATTATTACTATAATTATCATTATTATTGCTACATTAATCCTAACTTTAGAAAGGCGAACACAACCAACTTGGTTTGTTTGTAAACGGTGCATTGATTCAAGGAGGAAACGTTTGCGCATTATAGTGATGGTCCAATCTAATGTTTGAGATGATAATAAAACGAAATCAATGCCTTTAACGACTCATAACAAAAACAAAGCTTGCTTGTCATAAACGCAATTCATCTCATATACTTTTCAATTATATCCCTTTCAATTGAATCAGTTGAAGAGCAATCCAGGCAATATGGCCTTGAGGGTAAAGTTCAAAATGTCACTTTATGACATGTAAATATTTGAACTGGTATACCTGTGCACGCAGGGAAATCATTGCTTGTGGGTCGACCACTTCTGAATAGCTGTCCTGCAACGACAAAACGACCTGAATCATCTGATCATGAGAAGTAAATTATAATATGTCTCATGAACCCAATTTATGGAAAGGGAAGGGCTATGACAGACAACAGGTGTGTGTGTGTGTGTGTGTGTGTGTGTGTGTGTGTGTGTGTGTCTGTCTGTCTGTCTGTCTGTCTGTCTGGTGTCTTTCTGCCAGCAGAGGGTAGGATTGTGCATCTGTGCCCAGTTATTTCAAAACTGTTAATCTGGATCAGAATGATGTGGATTATTTATTTTTTTTATATCCAGGATCAGAGCCACCTGACTGACTTTGAGTAGTGCAGGGGGGGAATCAGTCAGCTCGACCTGATCCCAGGTAGCAAAAACGAATCTGGGTCATCAAGATTCAAAGTTTTGAAATACTGGGCCTATGTCGTCCTCAGCCGTTGGTACCAGCTAATGTGCTGGCCTGAGACTGAGGAGAGAGCAGGGCCCGCGGTTGTTCAAAACTTTAATCTGGATCAGAATGATGATCCAGGATCAGATCGAGGCCTATAGTTAAGGTTTGGGTTATGGTTATGGTTAAAGTTAAGGTTAGGGTAAGGGTTAAGGTAAGGGTGGAGGGAGGGTATGGGTCGTCAGAGTAAAAAGAGTAAGTAACGAGTAAGTACAGTAAAAAAGCATCTTCAATGGAGATTTTACATTGAAAGTGTGGTTTAGTCCAGCACTGTAGACTTGGGTGAGTGGGTGAATCCCACTCAGCATCTCCCGACTTGTAAAGGGGTGTGTGCAGGGAACCTAGGAGGTCCAGGCCACACGCAGCAGAGCACAACACTGTGGAACCTTCAGATGTAGAAATACATCATGTAGGCTACAACACGCTAAGCCTCTCTGACACAATGGGCCGGTTTCACAAACGACGAAACGAGTGAAGTCAAGCCTAAACTATAGAGTAAAAAGCATCTTCAATGGAGATTTAATGTCTGAAAGTGTGCTTTAGTCCAGGACGAAAGACTTGAGCCTTGTCGGTGAAACCGGTGAAACAAAGTGGGTAAATCGTGCCTGACTCTATCGACTCTATCATTCTATCTCTGTATGCACCGTTGGGTAGGCCTACCTATCTATTCATTCTATCTCTGTATGCACCGTTGGGTAGGCCTACCTATCTATTCATGACGTCGCTAACCGCACTGTTCGCTAGACTGCGTCGCCATGGCGCCCTGCGGAGCGCGACTCTGGCGAAGGCAGCCGGCGGTGTCTGATGACACGTGCGGTCAGACGAGGAGGGTCAGCTGCTCTCTACCCTACCAGCGAGGCTCGGAGGCTCACTCACCACCACGGCCTGCTCCACGAGCTGCTCCACTGGGCCTCTGCCATCCGTCGGCTCTGCCAAATGCATTTTTGCAATTTTTAGCTTGGTGGTCGTTCAAATGAATTCACATCTTAGTTGTATTTCTTTTAGTAGTTAATGACTTCTTTTTTTTCTCTTTTTTTTTTACATGTAGCGTGTGTAGTTAAGGTCCTGTCACACTGCATAAAAAAACCTAAATAATTTAAATTAAAAACCACAAGAAATAGGAATCTAACTATTATTCCAGTCCCAGACAAAGTAGCTTCGATGTGGTGAACTACCATTTCAAAGTAGCTTAATTTGACCAACTATGGGCCGGCTGGCTTCACAGACAAGGCTTCAGCCTCTAGCCCTGGACTAAATCACACTTTCAATGTCAAATGATGTAAAAATCTCCATTGAAGATGCTTTTTAGTCTAGGATTAGGCTTAAGCCTCGTCTGTGAAACCGGCCCAATATTCCTTTTTTTATAGGGTAGCTTGAGTGAAGTCCAACGCTCTTCCCTTGTAAAATAGCTGAGTAAAATACATTTTCAGAGTAGCTTCCCAAATACTGTAGCTCAACACAGACAGAGACACACGACAGCCTTATAAATATGCTGTATTTACTTCCTATTTCTTTTTAAATGTGGATATGATCTATATGATAATAGTGATATGAGCTGGTCTCTCCTGGGTCAGGATGCCAGCATGGCACTGGGCTCCTATAGGTTCATGTTCTGCCTCTCCTCTTCCAGCAGATCGTCTGCCAGGAACTCACTCAGCACTGACACGGCCTCAGAGTACAGCTGCTGCAGCCTGCAAGAGGTTATACAGTACATCAGGGGAGGCTGGTGGAGGTAGAAATCGGAGGATGGGGCTCATTGGAATGCATGGAACAGACTGAGGAATGGTATCAAACACCAGCCTCCACTGATATATATATATATATATACACTCATACACATAAATGCTCTTATTTGTTTCTTTTCCCTAACAACAATAATTACCTGTAATTGGAAATCACCATGGAGACTAACATTAGTGCAAAAAAAAAGAAAAAATCAATGATTTCTTTGCGAATGAGATACGACCCTTTTATTCTAGTCGACACACACAAGCCACCGTAACCATGTTCAGGAAGTGCCTCAACACACGTTGTGTTATGTTACAAAGACACCGTTTCGTCGCCAGCTAAACACAGACTTCCCGGGGATATAGTTTAAACATTTGAAACTGAAACAAGGCTATGATAAAGCAGTCGAGATCAGTCCAAGGTACTGTTTTGGTAGTGAAAAGGCAACGTGGCCGGATGGTACTGTACTGAGTACTGTACAGTAAACGTACATGTCGCAACAAGCCCGACTACACCAACAAAATTACTATAATGATACACGCCCTGAGAAAATGATGTAATTACCCCAAATGCCATCTTTGCATCAACATAATTGTGACAAAGTCGACACTTGACTGTCATTTAAGGATTACCATAGTAAATCTATGTTGTTAGGCTGTGGCCAAGAATGCAGGAGCTGAATTCTATACGAAAACGTTACAAATCGTTGATGTATCCATTTCTTAACTATACATTCTGGAAAAACTGCTTGGAAAACTACTGTGCTCAAGCCACTGCTGCAACAACGGAGAGAGGGATAAATCAAAAAACATAATTCTTCCTGAGTTGCAAGAACGCGTTTTGAGATCCATGCAAATGAAACAAAAACATAGCATAACACACATAGTATTAAATAAACATCACACAACGTATATATAGGTCATTGTATATTAGACAGCGCTGGGTGTTCTTTATTCTCAGGGTTAGGGTTGGGCTTCATTCTCAAGGTTAGGGTTGGGGTTGGGGTTAGTGAATGCAGCTTGTGGTATGAGCACTCCACCTACTACCTTCCAATACTTCCCATCATAAAACTCTCTCATAACCCATCTCTTTCATAACCTATGAACTCTCAATGAAATTCAACATGAGGCCAAGGCAGCCCCTCTCTCTGGACCCTGTAGACTGTTAATCATCCCTGTTTACTGTCTGTTAGCTCTCACAGACAATCATTAACCCTGTAGATGTGCGTACGTGTGTGTGTGTGTGTGTGTGTTTGTGTGTGTGTCTGTCTGTCTGTCTGTGTCTGTGTGTGCGTGCGTGTGTGTGTGTTGTGTGTGTCTGTCTGTCTGTCTGTCTGTCTGTCTGTATGCATGCGTGTGTGTGTGTGTGTGTGTGTGTGTGTGACCTACAGATGACTCTGGACTGGGAGGAGGAGGAGGAGGAGGAGGGGTGCTAGCCTTATAAGTGACCCTTGTTATGCTCTCTTCTCGTGAACAACCGTGAGTCGGTGAACCAATAAACGTCGGGTCAGTTCCGGGTCAGGGGAAGACGGGCCTTACCTGTTGACGGTGGTGTCGTGGTGGTCCAGGCTGGTCAGGTAGGTGTCTATGAAGGACATGCTGGTGCACAGGTCCTCCATCACCATGTAGTCTGTGTGGTGGAGGGACTCCTTGAACTGCTCCACCAGCTTGGTGAAGTTCCGGTCGTTGCCTGTCTGGTTTGGGTGAGGCAGAGGCACAGGAGGAGGAGGTGGTGGTCAACAACTGTCGTTGTTGTTGTTGTTGTTGTTGTTTACGTTTACATTTTTGGCATTTAGCAGACGCCTTTATCCAAATACACTTGTCTGAGTAAGTGAACCTGCTGTGCTATCCATCAGTCATCCATCAGAAAAATAAATCTATGCTAGGATCAGGGCCCATTGGCAGTCACAGTGCTAGGGAAGAAGGAAGAATTATTATTATTAACTATAATTATAAAATGTACAGTAGAGAAACTGTATAGGGGATTGTTGTTATTGTTGTTGTTGTTGTTGTTGTTGCTGTTGTTTGTTTGTTTGTTTGTTTGTTTGTTTGTTTCCTACCACACCCTCCTCCCCTAACTGGAGAACATGCTGAATTTCAGTATTGTTGCTGACTATGTGCAATCCCTTCATGGCCACAACGTACCCATCTTCTAATAGCTACCTCCAGGTTGATAATGCACCATGTCACAAAGAAAGAGTCGTCTCAAACTGTTTTCATGAACATGACAATGAGCTCAGTGTTCTTCAGTGGCCTTCCCAGTCAGCGGATCTGAATCCAATAGAACACCTTTGGAATGTGGTAGAACGGGAGATTCATAGGTTGAAAGTGCCCCTGAAAAGTCGACAGGAATTGCGTGATGCAATCATGTCATCATGGACCAGAATCCCAAAGTACTGGTAGCACTAGAAAGGCCAATTCAGAAGAAAAAAAAAGTCGTAACTTTTGATCAGGTAGGGCAAGATGCATGTTTGGGTGGGCTGACCCCACCCCTGCCCATAGCCACCGCCAGGGCAGGACGCACGTTTGGGTGGGCTGAGCCCCCCACCGCCCATAGCAACTGCCAGCCTTGTTTGTAAACAAAAGTAATTATAAAAACATCGGAAATTCATTGCAAACATAAAACGTCTTGTTAGTCATTGTTTGCAAAAGTGTGCAAGCTCCCTAACCAAGGCCTGCAGTGGCTATGGGCCGGGGTGGGCTTAGTTTGTTCTGGCACCCGGGCCTATCCCTAACCATTTCCCTAAGTCAAACCCTAACCCCAGCCCTGAGTCTTAACTCCCCCCCTCCCAGTCCTAACCCTAACCCCAGCCCTGAGTCTTAACTCTGCGCCCCCCAGCCCTAGAACAAGCCCCAGCCCTAACCCTAACCCCAGCCCTGAGTCTTAACTCCCCCCCCCCCCCCCCAGCCCTAGCACCAGTCCTGACTCTAACCTGCTTCTGGAGGAGTTGTCTGATCTCATTCTTCTGTCTCAGGATGATGGTTTGTTTCTTCTGGTTGAGAGACGCCTCGCGCTCCATTTGCACCTCACTCTCAAACTGCATCGTTGTATGCTGGGAAGGAGACATCAAACAGTGTTTCATCCTGTGACTAAATGTTGTTGTTTTTTTTGTGTTTGTTTTCGCACCCCTAGAAATACATACAACGTGACTATGACATGATTGAGGGACATTAATACATTTGAACATTACATTTGTATTTTTTTTTTTACATTTTTGGCTTTCAGCAGACGCCTTATTCCAAAGCCACTTACAACAAGGACATTTGACTAAGTAAGTGAATCATCTATCCACCAGTCATAGCAGGAAACAGTCCTCTCTGCTCAGGCCAGGGGCCGCTGGCAGTTGTCGTGCTAGAAGACGACGTTACGTACGTACAAATAAGTGATGGACAGGACAGAAAAAGAGATTACATTTCTATACATTTCCAACGGAACTAGGGTATTACGGATTATGCAATAATTGGATTATGCAATAATTGTATACAAGACAGAAGTGGAAAATCCTTGACATCCAAACTTAAATTCCCAATTGTAATTCCACATATTAATTCCCCCTTTTATTCTTAAAAGTTTTTCCATATATATATATATATATATACTGTATATGTTACGGTACATGTGGGAATACGGTACAAACTAGGGAAAACTAGGGTTAGGTGCTACATCGATTTGGTACATGCTGGCATGTCTAACCCTAACCCTAATCCTATCCCTATCCCTATCCCTAACCCTAACCCTAACCCTAACCCTAACCTTAACCGTAGCACCCTAGTACCTAACCCTAACCCTAGTTTTCCCACATGTACCGTGTTCCCACATGTACCGTAACATATACATGTATATATATATAGTACCAGTCTAAAGTTTGGACACATTTCCCCATTCAATTGAATGGGAAAGTGTGTCAAACTTTTGACTGGTACTGTATATGTATATATAATCTTTTTTTTTTCCTTTGGTCCCCAAACCAGTTGTTAGCTGTCTGCCGTCCTCTGTCCTGTGGGCTTAGGGAGTGGAGGCTAAGCTTCACATTTACTTTGTATGACCTTGTTATCTTTCTTCACCCAGATCAGATGACTGCCACGCACCCCCCCCACGCCACATGGCTGAGTGGGGAAATAACACTTCACACACTAGCAGAGAAATATGTTACACTATCACGCTATCATAATAGCTAGAGGAAACCCAGAGTCTGGTGTGTCCCCCTCCCCTCCCCTCCCCTCATCACTTTAGTCCCCCAACCAGCCCTCAGAGCACCAGTGGACATTTATGTTTGAGAGAATTATTATTTTTCCATCTTAAGGTATAAAAACGGAGGTGGACAATGTTAACTCCTCGCTTCCCTCTCTCCTCTCCTCTCTCATCTCCCACACTCGTGCTCTTTCCTTCGGTGTGTGTGTGTCTGTGCGTGCGTGTGTGTGTGTGCATGTAGTGATACTATGTGAAGCCAAGGTTCATGGGAGTGTATTAATGAAAGAGTTGGTGTTGGCCTGGCTCACCGCCCGCCGCCCGCCCGCACGCCCGCACGCACACACGCCCGTCTGCCCGTCCGCCCACACGCCTCCTTCTCTCCCTCCCTCCCTCCCTCTTGAGGCCATCAGCTGTGCACAATTATCTGAAGGGCCACATCTGGGCTGGGCTGAGTGCCGATGTCTGGCCATCGCATTGGACAAGCCCCTGGTACACAGAGACAGCTTGGGCAGGGGCGAGATCGAGGAGAGGGGATCTCAGAAAGGGTTAAACCCGGGGCTTTCGATCGAACACGAGCTTAAGCAGGGTTGAGATCCAGTTTTGCCAAGCGCTATGACACCCAGGGCTGGGGTCAATTCAGTTCCACTTCAGTCAAATCAGGGGATGATATGAATTGAAATTCAACTCATGAGTTGTTGAGTCCTGTAGGCTAGAAGCCCTATTCTGTAGAAGCATAATGGCTGACATTCAGTTCATGAATTGAATCTACTGGATTGAAACTGAACTGATCCCAACAACAACTTTTTCATTTATTTTTTATTTTATTTGGTTGTTGTTGCTTGTGGGTCTGAGTTGCTGTAACACCAGAATTTCCAGTATCTATCTCTTTCCAGTATCTATCTATCTATCTATCTAGATCTAACAAGCCAACCATTTCTGACAGTGGTCCTGATGACCTACCTGGATCTCCATGATGACCACGCCAATGAACATGTTGAAGAAGATGAAGTAGCCGATGAGGATGAAGACGATGGTGAAGATGCGACTGTAGCCCATCCCCAGGTCATCCAGGTTCTGCTGCAGGTCTGTCCAACCGTCCACCTAAGGGCCGAGGAGCAATTGATTGATTGATTGATTGATTGATTGCTTATGTTCTACACGTACGCAATAATTATAATAACAACAATGATGCTGAAGCTGAGATACTGTGAGGAAACAATTGCCATTGGACATACTGTGGGGTCTGAGTGTGCTATGTATGATAATCATGTCAAATCATGTTGCCTTGAGAATACATTGTATCAATCAATTAATCAATCACATTCTATTTATATAGTACAATTCGTTCATAAATTCGTAGATTTGTTGGTTTCGGTAAATTACTTCAATGAAATGACTGGTGTGGATCATGTGCTTATGACACAGGACTTGCCGTGGAGGCTTAACGTGTAGCAGTGGAAGGGTCCTCCGGTTCTCACCGTCACAAAACTGAAGAGAGTGAAGAGCGCACTGCCCAGGTCTCCCCAGTTCTCGGGGTCTCCGGTGTTGGGGTCTCCGAAGTAGGAGTAGCCCATAATGGCGAATATGAACATGATGATGAACATCAGAACAAGGACGTAGATCACGCTCTTTATGGTCTTGAAGAGAGCCAGTATCAAGGCCTGTCAATCATAGGAGCAAGTGCAACTTTCATAAATGAACTGATCCAAGTCATGACGTAATCATAGAAATAACAGCCTAAATGCTTATTATTAAGGACTCGTTAATTCTGTAGAGTTATCAAGGGCTCATATCGTGAGCTTAGAATTATAAGGTTCTATCTCCGTTTAGGGTATAGTTCAGAGATATTGAGCGTCAAAGTTTTTACATTCCATTATGTTCTGTGAGATGGAACCTTTGTATTTTATGAATTACTAACTCAAAAATGTCAACATTTTTTAAATAACACCACACAGGCATTAATAAACACCTAATGGATCAGATTATGTAAAAAAAACTCAATTTTCACAAAAATTTAGATAGAACCTTATAATTCTAAGCTCATCATATCTCGGCCCAGTCATGCTGACCCCACCTGGAGGCCCCGGATAAAGGAGACGGTCTTCAGGACGCGCAGCGAGCGACAGGCGCGGATGATGCCGATGGAGCCGAGCGCGCTGGAGGCCCCCGAGCCCGGCGCACACATGGGGATGTAGGACAGGACCAGGATGGCAGCGTCGAACACGTTGTAGCCGTTCTTCCAGTAAAGCACCGGCTCCACGTACACCTTCATGACGAACTCCATAGTGTAAATGGCCATGAATAATTCGTCTGTAATCTGTTGAGAGAGTTCGAAAATATTAGTGCGTGACGTTAGAATGATAAGGTTCTATCTCCATTTTTGTCAAAATTGAGTTTTTTACATAATCTGATCCATTAGGTGTTTATTAATGCCTGTGTGATGTTATTTTTAAAAATTGACATTTTTGAGTTAGTAATTCATAAAATACAAATGTTCCATCTCATAGAACATAATGGAATGTAAAAACTTTGACGCTCAATATCTCTGAACTGCCCTAAACGGAGATAGAACCTTATAATTCTAAACGGAGATAGAACCTTATCATTCTAAACGGAGATGGAACCTTATCATTCTAAACGGAGATAGAACCGTATCATTCTAAACGGAGATAGAACCTTATAGTTCTAAGCTCACGAGTTCGAAAATGTTTAGTGGTCTACATAATGACCTTGTCACTGATGTAAGTTTACATGTAGCCTATACATTTTCTTTAACCCTTAGCATCATGAAATGATTCTTCTACCCACCTCAAAGAAACCGAAATAACGATATTTGAGGTTGTAGTCCGTCTCCAAAGCCATGAGCAGAGCGTTGAGGATAATGGTGACCATAATCATGCCATCGAACAGTGATTTCTGAGTGATACTGGCAATGTAAGTGTAGAACTCGATATCCCTCCTCCTAAACAAACACAAAGGATTATAACATATTCGACATCCACCGCACGTAGGCCTGAACTCTAAACAGTACGCCTAGGCTAATAATAGGCCTAAACTCTAAACAGTACGCCTAAGGCTATAATGTTTGATAGTTTTTAGACTTAAAACGATAGCCTAATGAAAACAATTTAATGAAAAAAAAAAAACATGAATATATTTCTTTTGCGATATTGCAGTGATTGATCACAGGTGGCATTCATTTCCATTGATTGGACACTTTGTGTGTGTGTGTGTGAGTGAGAGAGAGAAAGAAAGAGAGACAGACATAGGGCCTGTGTGTGAGAGAGAGAGAGAGAGAGAGAGAGAGAGAGAGAGAGAGAGAGAGAGAGAGAGAGAGAGAGAGAGAGAGAGAGAGAGAGAGAGAGAGAGAGAGAGAGAGAGAGAGAGAGAGAGAGAGAGAGAGAGAGAGAGAGAGAGAGAGAGAGAGAGAGAGAGAGAGAGAGAGAGAGAGAGAGAGAGAGAGAGAGAGAGAGAGATGTGTGACATTAATATTTACAACATTCAAACTGAACTGCGAAATGACTGTTTGTTTACACTTTCGAACCGGGCGTTGATCCTCTCCCGACGGCGTCCCAGTCAGAAAATCGCCGGAGCGCTATCTCACTAGCTCCATGTTGAATGATAGATCTCATATATCCGCTTCCACTCTCTCTGGCCTCTGGATTTTGCTCCATTTTAAGTGCCAAACTTCATGAGGTAAAAGCATGTAGACCGTCTAAATCCCTGGTAGACTGCGTCAAATAAGTAGCACTCAAACGCACCAATCAAATCAAATCAAATCAAATTGTATTTTGTATAGCGCAATGATATCACAATGAAATGGAATCCGATCGCATTCTTTTATTCACGTCCAAAACATGCAGTGATAATGACAACTTTAATAATGTTTCTGTATATTGTGTATTGTGATTTATTTATTTTTGGGTTAATTCAAGAGATAGACATGTCAAAAATACAAAAATAATCCGACAAGGGCGCACATTTAATTTAGGTTTTATTTTAAATTACAATGTTAGATAGTACAAAACAAAGATAACCCAATGTGAAATAAAGAGAAGACAAATCTACATGCCAAGAACAATTTTGTCAATAAACTTGGCCAATTTGATATCCCGTTTGGACAACCCTCCACAATCGTGGGTGGTTAATGTTATCTGGACCTGAAAACAGCCAGAGAGAGAGAGAGAAAGAAGAAAAAAAAAATCAACATTTCAATTCAACATTTTTCCATAAAGGCACCACTACCAAACACATTCAAGTCCAGTGGTGTAGTAGGCCTTACAGCGTGTGTGTGTGTGTGTGTGTGTGTGTGTGTGTGTGTTTTCAGAGGCCAGTGGAAAGTAGAGGGAAGGCCCAGAAACCTGTCCCATCCTGCAGCCTCTTCAATAAAGAGAGGATTACAGGAGAATTCCTCTCGGCACAGTGGGCCGCCACACACTAACTCGGTGGCTGCTGCCTAATGCTGGGAGATTTGCAGGGGCCCTGTTTGTCATCTCGCACATTTCTCTTGTGAAGATTTTCACAAGAGAACGTGTGGATTACCGGGCTAAAGCTACTGCTGCTTGCTGCTTCTCCCCGGCTCGTTGACTGAGTGTGAAGCGACTCGACGAAGCGTCAGACAGTCCCCCCGCAGAACTATTACAGTTGTTCGACATGAAATGAAATCTTCAACTGTATCAAAAGCCAGTTGAAATTGATGTGTTTTGTTTTGTGTTTTTTTTTTTTTTGGGGGGGGTCTTGTGAAAATTGCAAATATTACATGTTACTCCTCTGGAGTTAACCCAAGGTTCAACAACAGCAGAGTTGTTATAGCAGAGTTATTACCATTATTACCATAGTTCTATGGTTATTACCTTGTTATAAACATTGAACCACTCCGGGTGATGGTTCATCTTCTCTGCTTGCAAAGCCACTCGAGACATGAAGCCGAACGCCTGGGTGAGGGAGACAGGGAACAACAGCGGTCAACATCCTCTACTAAACCGTAGGACGCTGGATTGCTTTTTTAGACTAAAATCATTGGAGAATGATGATCATGTGTTTTTTTAGCTTGCAACGTGGAGTAGGCTTTTCACTTTAACACACCACCAGTGCCACTTGAGACACACACACACGCACACACGTACAGATGCACAGACACTTTCACACGCACAGACACACCCGCGCACACACACACACAGACACACACACACTCTTCATATCTCTGGTAGCGTGTGTGTGTGTGTGTGTGTGTGTGTGTGTGTGCGCCCTCCAATCAGAGGCCATCCAGGGAGTGATTACGGGTTCTTCTAATTATCTACAAAGCATGTAGTGAGATCCCTCGCACGCCCCTGCCCACTGTGGAGAAATCAGGTAGGGCTATTTCAGAGCAATTTCCCACTGCAATCTCAATTAAGCCCCTAAATACTTCCTATGGGCTAATTAAATCAACTGAAACGCCATTGTTTACAGACCATCTCTACAGGCCAAAGCTGTGGTCCTATCCACCCTTCTGACATGACCAAACAGAATTACCTCGGGGGAGGAAATTGAGTTTAGTCTTTAGTGTGTTGCAACCAATTTGGGGACCTCCTTTCTCCGCGCACATGATGTAACACGATCGGTCGGCGTGATCAAATTGGTTATCAAGGGAAACCATCTCCTGATCAATTTAAGTAATTGCCATATTCCTGCAACTTGACCCCCCCTGGCACCAATTGGAGATTGCTTGTAAAGGTCTGCTTTTTCTCAACTTCCATTGGCAATAATGGGGATTATTACTACACTGACTGGCATGTCAGGTGCTGCCTGAACACTCGGCTCCTCTGTCTGCAGCAGCCTCTCCAACCTGAGGCAAGACCTCCACACTGACAGGACAGGTACATACACTGACTAGTCTACCACGGCACAGACAAAGAGGCATTTATGTCCTTTATTTTAATGTGGTCTAAACCACATTTTAAAAAATCAATTCAGACTCTTGACTTCCCTTGCGGTTGCAAATTAACAAATGTTTCCATTCAAACTCTTTGTGTGACTGTGAAATGGCGTAATTAATTTTTGGGGGGCTGTAAGAACACAGCCCAAGAAATGGAAGTGGAACATAGAATGTCTATAGAACGGAATGGAATTCTTGTGAGTTCCGCAGTTGCGTTCCAAGGAGGTCCCTCCCCCCCAGGCCAATGAGGACCCAGGGAGGGACACAGACAGACACCAGACAAAGAGGTTTGACCACAGTCATCCAGAGGTCACCCCGACACTCTCCACCCTGGACACACGACAGCACGACCCCTCAGCTCCACCCAGAGACCGCAAGTCAACCCAGGTCAAGGACTTTCCTTCTCGCGGGCCAGTTGTTTATCTTGTGTTATATGGTGATGGACACACACACACACACACACACACACACACACACTCATATGCGCACACACACACACGTGCGCACACACAGACACACACGCGCGCACACACACACACACGGACGTGCATGCACGCACATGCTTGCGCGCACACACACACACACACACACACACACACACACACACACACACACACTCACACACACACTCCGCTGGCCAAGCCACACCAGCCCACAAGCTGTCAGGGTCTAGTAATTTGACGTGACATTTCACAGACCCTCATCTCAAATAATCAGAAACACCCGATGGAGGGCCAATACGCCTCGCGCCTCCCCCCTACCTCTCCCCCCACCCCTCCCCCCCGGCCTCCCCCGCGCACTGCTTTGACGGGCATTTTTGGAGCTATTACTGCCGTGATTGTCATAAAACACTGGATGAGACAATTTGACGTGGGAGCGGTGTGTTCCCCTGGTCGGTTGTGGCCGGGAGTGGAGCTGAAGCCGAGGCCTCAGTTTCAAACACATGTGTCTGTCATTTACATATCGGTTTTCCACCGCTGTGCGGCCCGGGGCTTAGGGACGCCGGCTCTCCCTGCCAGGAGTAAGTGCATGCAGATTGTGCCACTCACCCAAACCTTCTCTCTCTCTCTCTCCCCCCCCACCCTCCCCTCATCACCTCCCCCCCTACTCCACCTCTTCTCTCTCTCTCTCTCTCTCCACTCATCTCCCACTCCACCGTCTCTCTCTCTCCCTCTCTTTCTAATATCCACCCCCCCCCCTCCTCCATCATCCCCCCACCATCGCTCTCTCTCTCTCTCTCTCTCTCTCCCTCTCTCTCCACTCATCTCCCACTCCACCGTCTCTCTCTCTCCCTCTCTTTCTAATATCCCCCCCCTCCCCCTCCTCCATCATCCATCATCCCCCCACCATCGCTCTCTCTCTCTCTCTCTCTCTCCAGCCCTCTCATCCACTCTCTTCCTCCACCACCACTACCGCCGCCCGGTGATTATCCTCCGACACCCCATCATCACCCGTGCAGCCTCCGACCACCAGAGAGAGAGAGAGAGAGAGAGAGAGAGAGAGAGAGAGAGAGAGAGAAAAGGGGAGAAAGAAGTAGAGAGAGAGAGGGAGAGGCAGGAATGGAATGGAGTGTTAATAACATGTGTTGATGACGACGACCACACCTCTTAACATTACACTAATAATACATGGTCGCCATGTCGCAATCACCCGGCTCCTTGTACATCACTCTCTCCACATGGCTCATTCTAGGACCTCCTAGATTAGAACCTTCTAGAACAGTCTAGAAGCCTGTGACATCTGAGTACGGTACCCGCTGTCATAATGTTCCAGGAACACTGTGCCAATATTTCTGGGGGCATTTCACATGGTCTGTACAAATCTCAAGGAATTAGCATTCATAACATTGAAACTTAATATAATTGAAACTCAATATATTCTGTGTGGGGGGGGAGGGGGTGGGGGGTGGGGGGGGTGGGGGGGTGAGAGAGAAACGTTTCAATCTATTCACATTGACAAAGGTGCAGCAAGCAAGCACATCTAGTCACCCAGACCCTAGGAAAAAAAAAAAGAAAGAAAAAAAACCCGCTTAAGCAAACAAAACAGTATCATATGGAACACATTTTCCTCCAAAAGTCAACCCCTATTGACGTTTACGGTGTCATGTCGTTTCTCAAGTGCACGGGGGTGTCGGAGGAGCGATCATAATGCGAAAAACCCTTTTCAGCGACGACAGGGTTTACCCAACCCGAGACAGACAGACAAGACAGTCTTAACAAGACGTCACCTCCTCCCTTAACCGACAGCAAACGTCACAGACCATCTTGGTTTACCCAGAAGACTGATAGGCCCGATTATCTAACCGCCCGCGTTCGGGGCGCCACACCTTTGCCTCTCCCCTGCAGCCATTCCTCTCAAGGAGAGATCAACGAGAGGACTCAGACAACAGTTCCCAGGGAAAAGTGGCATATTCTGTGGTGGAGAAGGGGAACTGAACACCGCTGAGCCGATTAAGCTGCTTGCTACCCCTGCAGAGAGAGAGGGGAGGGTGGAGGGTGGAGGATGGGGGGGGAGAAGAGAGAGACAGAGAGAGACAGAGAGGGAGATGGAAAGAAAGTAACTTCATGTCAAGTGTGACCGAGGGGGAGGTGTTGTTTTGATGCCGTTCCTCATTCCGTTCCATGCGTTACTGTGAGCCCCGTCCTCCGATTTCTACCTCCACCGGCCGCCCCTGATGTGACCTCAACATCTGCCTTGAACTGTGTCTGTTCATCAGGTGACCAGACCAGGTGACCAGACCAGGTGACCAGACTAGACCAGGTGACCAGACCAGGTGACCAGACCAGACCAGGTGACCAGACCAGGTGACCCATATGATGAGCGTCTAGACAAGGCGGTGGTTTAACCCGTTATCACCAGCCTGGCCCTGCTCTGCCTCGTCTTGTTGACAAGCAGCAGAAAAAAAAAAGATGTGAACTTTGAACGTCTCCAGAGCAAACACACACAAGACTTCTCATTCCTCAGCAGTCTGGCAACGGATCCTTCAGTGTGTCTGTGTGTGTGTGTGTGTGTGTGTATATGTGTGTGTGTGTGTGTGTGTGTGTGTGTGTGTGCGTGTGTGTGTGTGTGTGTGTGTGTGTGTGTGTGTGTGCTTGCGTGCATGCGTATGTGTGTGCTTGCGTGCATGCGTGTGTGTGTGTGTGTGTGTGTGTGTGTTTTTGTGTGTGTGTGATATGTGTGTGTGTGTGCTTGCGTGCATGCGTATGTGTGTGTGTATCGTCAGGCTATGTCTATAGAGCAGTAGACATCATCAGCCACCTCCCATCCGTTCAGTTTTATATATTTGTCAGTGGTCCGAGGGCTTTCATCAGGTTATGTGGTCTTTTACCCAGACTTAACATGAAAGAATGTTAAGAGGACAGTGGAATGTGTCATAGATTTGACTTACAGGTAGTGGAGCTAAATTACACAGCAGCTGAAGACACTGCCTCTTAAATCCAACCATTAAAATGTGTCCTATGTATTCCATCAGCCTGAGAAACGCAAAACAGATGAGCAGAAAGAATCTCAAAACATGCACTTTTCCAGTTAGTTTCGAAAAACATCAAAATCAAGGAGTTTAGATTTAGAAAAGCTCTGGTATTGAGGATATGAAACACATGAAACACACATACTATACAAACAAAACATCTGAGCACCGAAATATAACAACAGACAACAGGGTCTGCTACAGAAGCGGGATTTAAAACGTTCAAACCTGATTAGATATTCCTGCTTTCGACAAGGAAAATAACTCTGCAGATAAATTACTACTGGTTGGGTTCCATGTAGCATCATAACAACATTTGGTACACCCTTTGGGGGGCAATCAACAAAAATAAACACTAAACTAAAACCCCAATGTCTCCCCCAATGTTTGTTGACTAATTGGCGACTCTGAGAGGCAGACATCCTCTGTGTATGCTTACCTATTGTCGTCTACGGGTCACACACCGGTGGCTAACCCTCTAGCTCCCCCTAGAGACGCAGAGAGGAAGGGAATCTCTTATGGAAAGAGAGGGGGGGATTTGTGTCTGTCATTAGAAACTCATGGGGATCTGATTTCCCAGAGCCCATCACTTGGAAGTAAGTGGCCAATGGAGAACGGCCAGGATGTCACTCTTCATCTCCATTCCCCCTCTGGTAAAGACCTTAAAGAACACACGGCCACGAAAAAAACAGCTACTACGAGATGAGTGGAAATACACAAGAGAAGACGAGGGGGGGGGGGGAAGGAAAATAAAGAAAGAAAATGGCCGAGATGTCAAATTGGAACAACGTGAGCTGGGCACGTCCCCCCCTATTTACAACGAGGCACAAACAGGGGAACAAGGGGGAAAAAAAGAGCCGAAAAAACATCCAACCGGCAGGAATGATGGGATTGTTAGTGGTTTTTCTGCAGCAGATGAAACATCTTAACCAATTTGATTGTTTGTGAAAGAAATCATTCTGATCGAAACCCCAATTGCTGCCAAAGGCCCCTCTGGAGTGTGTCAGGGTAATGCCGTCTGACGTGAGGGGGTAAGAGGAGAGGGGTTTAGAGCCCGAGGAGCAGACGGGGGGAGGTCAGAGTGTGGCGCGCGACTTCAAACGCGGGGAAGTGTAAAAACAGAGTATGTTAGAGGCTAAATCAACTAACCGCTGGATTAGAGGATGTCCACTAAGTGGCCTTGAGATTCTGCAAGTTTACATCTGCACATTGGAAGAAGAAGAACATACATGTTATGTTACAAAACGGTGTAACACAGCCCCGAGTCGAAATACGGCTTTGGTAGTTTCCATTTTCTAGTCTCGTACATCGAGGTGGGATTAACGTGAGGGGGATCGATGAAGGTTATGTCTGCAAGTTTTTAAATAGACTCCCTGCATCTTAAAGAAATAAATAAGAAAAAAGACTTTAGCTGACTCACAAGTGAAAGTGACCAAAATAATATTTGGTTATCTTCTATCTATGAGGATGGAGAGCGGCAACCATCAACCGAAAGGTATTCTGGGTATAAAAGGTATAACCTCACAACACACCTGAAGGCTGGCAATACTCAGTGGCCTAGGTGGCTCCACTAGCCTGTCCCTCGCTGCACCTGCAAGCAATCAGCTCAAAAAACACACATGAATTCGTACAATACTTTCCCTGTGGTCATTTAGCCAGGTGCACGTCTACTGATCTTCATGTAACAAATCCGAGGCCCACAAATCTGTATGTAGCCCCCTGAAGAGCAGTCAGGCCTGGACATGGAGAGAGGGAGACAGGGAGGTAGACAGACACAGCCAGGGTCTCTCAAGCTAAGAGGGGGATAAATCACCCCAACTTTCTAGGGAGGTCCGCTACTATGAATGATCACATCTTCAGCATTTCCAACCATTTTTTTTTTAACGAGAGGGAGAAGTACACTATAGCTGGAACAGATGTCACGTCAATTAACGCAACACACCCATATACGCGCACGCACGTACGCACACACACACACATGCACACGCACTCACACATGCACACACAGACACAGACACAGACACAGACACAGACACAGACACAGGCACACACACAGACACAGACACAGACACACATACACACACACACACACACACACCTGATTGAAGGTTTTGAAGTTGAGCTCTTTGTAGATGGCGTCTCTCTCCTCCACCTCCACCCAGCCCGTGGCCTTCAGCTCCATCATCCGCATCTCTCTGTCTGCAGGGGCCAGCCAGTGGGAGTCGGACGCCTGGAGGGACGACACAAGTCGCAACACAAACCTGATTATCTATGGACCTAATTAGTCAAAAGAAGAAGAAAAAAGAATCCCTAAACCCCATATTCTATACTATGGCCATGTTCAAGAACAACCCCTAGTCCCTAGTCCTTAGTTCCTAGTTCCTAGACTCTCCTGTAGATCTGAGAGAATTGGATAAAGTAAAAGCTTGAGAAAGGTGGAGCTACGACCATCATGCTTACATCCATCCCTTCATGTCAGGTCTAGTGAAATGTCTCGGCCCAGGGCAACGGGACAAGGGCTTGTTTCTGCACAGGGCCAGAGTCAGAGCAGAGTGTGTTCCACTCAGCAGGCAATGTGACTGCACCAGCTGCTGGAGGAAATAGGTAACACTACTAGGTTGAAGTTTGAAAGCGAGGTTGGAGCTGCGTTTTGGCTCCCTGTTTTCGACTTATTTGTTACTGTTTATATATATTTTTGTAAAGCTGCCTACATGCTGTTATTCATGTCTAATCAGAACCAGCTCACCCGATCACCCCAATCGATAATGTGTATTGTCTATGTTCATGTGTAAAAATCAATAAAAAGAATTAAGAAAGAAAGCGAGGTTGATGTTTCTCTTGCCCCCATGTTTTACATGCTCAATATTTTATCAGTAGGTCAATAATTGGTCAAATACCGGTAATACAGGATTGAAATGTCACTTTGCAGGTTATGTGCTTTGCATGATGGAGTCATAATATCTGTAATATTACATAGGCCTGAATAAATACAAATCAATTAAAACAACACTGAGTTTAGGGCTAGGTAAAAGATAATGTTAACTCAACTGGCTAAGCCTGCTGTAGTAACCCAAATAATGTACCACAACAGAGATAATGTCAAATCAGTGATGTACATACATTAATGTCCACTAGATGGCAGCAAACCATTGACACACACGTCAACACTAGTCAAATACGTAACACATTTTTTCCATGGCGTAATTTGCAACAATGACAATAGCTTACATCAGCGCGCGACGTTCACAGTTACATTGGAGCACAGCTCGTCTAAAACACATGACACATGTTGACACTTTTTTGCAACCGTCGCGAAATCACACATTCTTCTCTGGTCGATCGATAATAGTCTCGCTAAATCTATTAAAGTGGAAGTCTAGACGTCTAGGTAAATGTGCAGCGCTGTCAGTATTACAACCTGTGCATGTCGCTTGTAGTGTAGTGACACTATTAGTACGGTATCTAATCTACACGATATTGCTCACGCATGCAATCATGACAGTGTACCATTACCTACCATTTTAGATGATAGCCTGGGCAGTATCAGTTTGCCCACATTCGAGAGAGCACACGGCCATAGACTGTTAGTAGCCCTGAGAGTAAACATTAACCCATGCATAATAGAGTTTAGTTAACTGTTCTTTTCTCTCCCCTCTCTCTCATTGCTTGTCCTGCATGTGTGGAATCATAGCTGTCCCAAGACGTTGCCTGATTAAAAAGCAGTTTTTTTTTTAGATGTTTGATAATCTTTATCTTTAGTGTTGTAATAAAATAGGTGTCATTTTACCCACTAACAGTGTTATGTTATGCAGACACTTGCTGGCTGTATTCCTGTACACCTAGGGAACACTATTAAAGGTAGAAATTGTAGGAGGGCTCATTGTAATGGAATGAAATAAGGAATAGTGTCAAACGTGGATTCCATTCCATGCATTACAATGAGCCCATCCTCCGATTTCTACCTCCACCAGCCTCCCATTTATTGCTTCTGCTTTCAGGGTTACAATATTATAGATATGCAGTACAGTACATTTCTTCTTGTTCCTGTTCTACTCTACCTTACTGCCTTGCTGTATTCACATTTACAGGGTCAACATCAGTGTCATAACACAGAAGACATACATTGATGACCCATCTCTTCAGGCTACATCTTGTCACACCCTGTCCCTCCTAAAGACCTCTTCATCCCCACTACCCCCCTCTGCAGTTTATCTGCTGTAAATAAATTAATAAAAAGTTATTCTAGCATTGTAACTGCCAATGGCTCCGGGTCATAGCATAGATTACTTTTTCTTAGGATGACTGATGATTCACTTACTTAGATAAATGTATTTGTTTGTAAGTCAATTTGATAAAGGTGTCTGCTAAATGGCAAAAATGTAAATGTATTCCACACTTTAATTTTATTTACTCACCATGAAAACAGATCGCAACACCATCAAAACAAAAGCAAATAAACAAAAGCTCATTTTGAGACGACACATTTTCATTCGACAAATAATTATGTACATTCAAATTCACAGCAGTTATTTTACAGACATGGCGGCACTCAACACCAACCGTACGAGCTGAGAGAGGGTGTGTGTGTGTGTGTGTCTGTATGCGTGTGTGTGTGTTTGTGTGTGTGTGTGTGTGTGTGTGTGTGTGTGTGTGTAATGACACAAATGGTATTTCCTTCTCAATGTTCTTGCGGGTGTCCAACATCAGATCCATATCATATAAATCCTTTAGCCCCCCCCTCCACCACCGCCCCCCCCCCCCCCTCCCTCAACACAGACACATAGAGGTTTGACCCGTCAGTCTCTGTATGGTGACTCAGTCCTGGTGTTCGTGCTCTTGTCCCGGGATGAGCCACCGGATGCTGTCTGTTCGCAGGATGGCGTAGATGGTGAACCCAGAGATGAACAGGATGGAGAACACCAGCAGCCAATCGATGCTCTTCACCGGAACACTGGGGAGGGGTCCGGAAAGGTCGTCCTCTGTGACGTTCTGATCCGGGCTGGCTTCGAAACCTGGGGAGGCGGAGGTGAAAGGTCAGTCCAAACCTGTCCAGGCTCTGACCCCTTGTGTGACCCCAAGTGTTGATGTGTGTCAGTGGAGCTGAAGCTTGAGTACAGACTGATCAGTTATACTTGTCTCAACCATTGGAGATGAGGGGATGAGAATAATACACTGATCGGCCTCCAAGCGTTATTACGATAGGATGAATTAAACTAATGGTGTAATGGTGCGATTCTGAACAACGCTAGTGGAAACACATACAGTGCCAGTATTAAGATCCCTTCACTTTTCCCCCATTTTGTTGTGTTATAGACTCAATTTAAAATGCATTAAATTAAATTTGACAATACCCTAGAATGACAAAGCGAAAAACATGTTTACACGTATTTATATATGGTAAAATGCAAAAATGTCATCAACAAATCACTCAATAAGTTGAATTGAGTCCATCTTAAGGACTAATATGCAAGGATAATAGTTCATGTAATTTTAGAATTAATATCTTTGTCTATAGGGTCTCTGATTTGCATAGGAATCAATAACACACTGAGTAGATTAGGATGGCAAATTGTATATATTTATTTAATCCATTTTAAATTGAGTCTGTAACACAACAAAATGTGGAAAAGGTAAAAGGCCCTGTACCTGGCACTGAGAAGGTAAAAGACACTGTACCTGGCACTGAGAAGGTAAAAGGCACTGTACCTGGCACTGAAAAGGTAAAAGACACTGTACCTGGCACTGAGAAGGTAAAAGACACTGTACCTGGCACTGAGAAGGTAAAAGGCACTGTACCTGGCACTGAGAAGGTAAAAGGCCCTGTACCTGGCACTGAAAAGGTAAAAGACACTGTACCTGGCACTGAGAAGATAAAAGACACTGTACCTGGCAGTGAAAAGGTAAAAGGCCCTGTACCTGTCTGGTTGGCTATGAAGGAGGTCAGACTGTACCTGTCTGGTTGGCTATGAAGGAGGTCAGACTGTACCTGTCTGGTTGGCTATGAAGGAGGTCAGCGTCTCCAAGGTTCTGTCTGTCTGGTTGAACCGGGCCATCGGCTTCACGCCCTGGAACAGGAGGATGTTCGGCACGGCTACGGTCCCAAACCTCGTGGAGAGACTGGAGAGAGAGATGACCAGAGAGGGGGAAAGAGGATGAGAGAGAGATTCACACACCAATGGCGGCAAGCTACCATGCAAGGCACCAGGCACCGCTCATTGGGAACAATTTGGGGTTCAGTGTCCTGCCCAAGGACACCGCGACACGTGACCAGCCGGGGATCGAACTGCCGAACCGCCAACCTCCTGAGCCACAGCCGCCCACAAGAAAAGGACACCTCCCTCCCTCACTCAGGTGTTTGGTGGAGTACCTGCTGTGCTGGGAGGCGTCGAGGGCCAGGAAGTGCATCCCAGGGAAGACCCGAGGCAGGGCGTTGAAGTGAGGGGCCAGGCTGGCAGAGAACTGGCACCAGGTGGTGAAGAACAGCACCAGGGAACACTCGGTCCCGTTGGCGTTCAGGAACTCCATCAGATCCTGTAGGAGACAAAGCACATGGAACGCAGACAGTTGACAAACTATCTAAAATAAATAAATAAATACGATAAATAATTTAAAAATGTGTAGCGGGTTAAGCGTCGACCACGTAATCGCAGGGTTCCCGGTTCGATTATGGCCGCGGACCTGTATGTCCTGCATGTCATCCCTCCTCTCTCTCTCTCACCCATCCTTCCTTCCTTCTAAATCTCTACTGTATCTGTCAATAAAACTAAAAATACGAGTGGGACTGTCCCACTCAGGATTAAAAAAAATAAAAAATAAAAAACATATACCGGTAATGATAAAATAATACGTATAATATTTCTTTTTTTAATGTAAATTGTTTACCTAATTACAACGTGAGAAAGTATCAATGTCAGACAGTATCCATGGCGACACAATAATGTTTTGACAGACTGTCTTTAGTCTATCTGTCTATGGTGTTTACCAGCAGTGAGACCTGCTATTACCTGCTATCATGAATCCCAAATTGACATTGAACCCCTACGCCCTACCTCCTACCTCCTACCTCCTAGGCCCTACCTCCTACCTCCTAGGCCCTACCTCCTCGTCACTCCTGGAGATCTGAGAGGATTGGATGAGTGTGAGCAATATGGGGAAAATCCTAGTTTGTATCGTATTCAGTAAAACATTCACATTAAAATGTTTGGCACATTTAGCTGACGCCTTTATCCAAACAAGCATGCATGTGTCTAAGTAAGTGAATCATCTATCCATGGGCCATTATTATGAGCAAGGCAGTTACCGTGCTATTACACGTATGTAAGTAAAGGGTGGGACTGGGCACATAAGATCTGAAAGCTGAAATCTGAAATATTGGGACTACATGACTCATAAATCACAAGTGAACCAGGAACACATTTATTCCATTTGGTTGTTTATCATCATTTATAGATTGATACAATTATTTTGTATTATTATTATTATTATTATTATTATTATTATTATTATTTATAGTAGAGAAACTATACAGGGGGGTAGTGGGAAGGAGGAGATCTTTAGGAGGGACAGTTTTAAGATGTAGCCTGAAGAGATGGGTCTTCAATCTAAGGTCTAGACATGTGATTATTACCTGGGAGGCATTGAGGACCTGCACAGTGAAGTTGTCCATCCCTGTGATGTTTCTCTTATCACAGTTGACCTTGTAAGTCTTTGTCACCTCGGTGGCGTTCTGGTCCTCCGTTGCCATGGCGTGGACCACTTCCAGAATGACGGGCTCTGAGGGCCCGTCTGAGATGCCTCCCTCCTCTGAGGACCCCTCACACTGCGACGGGTCATCGCAGGGCGGCGAGGGCGGGAACCCCACCTGCTCTTTTACATTCTTGGGGATTAGTGACTCGATCCCTGACGGGTTCACAGGGAGTTCCGTTCCCATCAGTGCGTCTGCGATCTCCGCTGTCTTGTACTGCCTCTTGGGCTGAGACTCCAAGTCCTCCATCCCTACGAATTTGGGACTGTTCTCAAAGTCCGGGACAAAGTCCTCAGAGAACTTGAATTCTGGCATCTCATCATTCTCTGCGGATAACAACAGTGCATCAGTTATCAGACGTTATAGCCTAGAACATGTTGGGGGAAATATATGATCTTATTGGTTAAAACTGCGTTCCAAGCGACCTTCCTTCTGATCAACAATGGTCATCTGATTCTAATATTCTGAACATTGTCAACTATACAGCATACATCACTACAGGTATAGATAGTCCTGAAACATGACTAAATGAATCCATCAATTCAGTATACACATGACTAAAGGAATCCCTATAGAGATTATTTAGCTAAGTAACTTCATGGCTAAGACACCTATGTTGAACTGTCATTGCTTGTCAAACAGAAAGCCATTGTTGATACAAACTGCAAGGACGTAAACCTGTAACTAGAAGCTGAACCACTGTTGATTTTCTTCACTTAATGTTATTTGACGTAATACTGGTTTCCTTTACATGAGATACAATAACAATATCTTAGCTACTACTTGGTTGACTTGATTAGCTGAAAATGTCATCAAAATAGTTTGCTAGCTAGCCACGATAACTCGCTATATCAGTCTCTCTTATTACCTTGAGCTGTCACTGAGAATGTCCCTATGTCAGAAATATCCCATATACAATACCATACAAGACATGTCAATTGGAGTATACTTGATAACCACGCCATAATATAGATATTTAATATAAATTGTCTTAGCTACGCAAGTCCTCTAATCACTCATCATGTTGATAGGAACCAAGTAACTCGGGTCGCATCGTTGTCGAGAGAATTACAACGCGTACCACCAGTGAGATTCAACTTCCGGTGGAATTTGGAACTTCCTTTTCCCCCTTGCTGGGTTGCTGGCTGCATTCGAAACCAATAAGGTTTTATAATGTTACTCACTGTTGCAGTAATGTCAAGAACCCAGCCATTTGACTACTATTACATGACTAAATTATATCAATATTTATCATTTATCATATAGCTTATGCTTCTTCCTACTCCTTTTCGGAAAAAAATTAAAAATGTATTTTTAACTATTTTCTTTTTGATTTTGTCTTTGCTATTTTAATTTTTTCACATGTTCGAAATAAAGCTTTCATATCTTTCATTCTATGGGTCATATAAGGGAGTGCTAGGCTGGTCAATTAACTTGAAAAATAAATCCAAAGCAGTTGTTATCATAGAGTCTGCAAAGTCTTCCACATCTATAATCATTAAATGAGACATACCAGTCAAGGTATTTATTTCAAGTTTATGACACAACTTTTCAACACTCAACAACCATGCAAGAGTAGTAAAACAAGAGAATATACAAATTCATATATCATTATATTGATTACAACATGGTATATATAACTGGGATTCACATTTCCATATAAACAATGACTTGAAGTTCTGAGAAAAGAGAATGTCATTTGTAATAGTTTGTTAGAGAAAAAAATGCAACTGTAGTCCAACATGTAGGTCTGGCTAGTAGAGCTGAGTGAGACTGTGAAAAGAGAAAGAAAGACAACCCCTTGAAAACAGTTGAGCGTGACAAAGAATTATTGTGCAACAATACTCAGTTTCAATGGGTTTGAGGGTAAAGTAGACACTAAATGAAGTATAGCCACTCTAAAATCACTGCTGTCAAGTAGTCATGAGTCATTTTGCTTGTGATAGTCCACAAAATCTCAGTGCAACTTTTAATGAGTAAGTGTTTCAAAGTGAGTTAGTGTTCCTCTCCTCTCTTTCAGATAAAGGATTATCTGGGAGCAATCAAGTCTATGAGTGTGTAATATGAACATATGAATAACAAAATAATTTCCACAAAACACCAAATATAAATGTTTAACAATCATTTCGTGAAGAAACCATTTTGTGAACGTTTCTTACTTAGCATTGTTGTTACAATGTCAAACAAGCACCAAACCAAGCCATAACAGTAAAGGGAAGGTCTATAATGTTAACATATTAAGATTACTGTATATTACAATAAACAGCGAGTGAAATACAGTATGAAATTGCTACAGATAGGCACTACATAAAAGGCATTAGAATGTACTGCAATGTGAAATATAGAGAGAGGAGCTCTTGGCTTTTTAAAAATTAGTTTTACTAGTTTACATTACTCCTATTGTTTTATAAGTGCTCAATAAATTTCCAATATAATTTCAGTTATTTGGAAAGCTCTAAGCTTTTACATATGCAGGACACATCCTGTATACAATTGTAGATGCAACACACTTGTATTGTCTGTATTTACAGAGATCACTGACCAACAATTGTATTATTAATACCTGTGTAAAGATAGAGGTAAATAAGTGCTTTTTCCTATAAAAGCTACAGAAAGTTACGCAATAGAGTACTCGTTTGATATTCACTCAACTGATCTGGGTTATTAATATGGACTATTCTAGCATGCAAGCACTTGAATAGCTTAGAGGCTGAAAACATCCGATTCTTTGGTTAAGGATTAAGATAAAGGAGAGAGTGACGTGAACAGAGAATGCCTCAGTTTTTCATTAAACACATTTTTTTTAAAGTCCAAATGCAATTAATCTCTTCAATGGAATAACCTTTAAGTGTTGGGGAGGTATTATATAAGAGGAAACCTTAAGTGTTACACATATATCCAAATAATAGACGTGAGAATATTTGTATGAAAAGTATCAAAAATTATGAAGGAAGTTCTAACGTAAACACAAAACAGATTATTGCACTCAAAACAGACAACACCATTTCAGTGATTCTTAATCCTATTCTCAAACGACAGATTTTTTATGCCTTGTGACATATAGAAGGAGGAAATGCTTACGATATTTACAAACTAACCATTCACATTATAAACCAAGAAAAACGATGGATTCATCATGACATTCCAAGTTATCATATAGTATGGGTTCCCCTCAGAAATAATATTTTTAAAAGACGCAGAAAGCAAGTCGGCTACCCAATAGTCATTGTTTCAACTGCATTGACGTGCACTACGTAATATAGCTGTAGTCGATTCTAATGGAAATCTAATTTCACAGGTAAACTCTCAGCAACAATAGAGCCAAATACAATATACATGCTGATTGTCTGTTTACTGTATCTCAAATCATAATGCAAATGATAATTCCAATAGCATGAATGTTATGTTATTTGGTTTAGTACGGAGTCTCTTCCTCTCTTCCTAGGAGAATAGGGTTGGGGCTGGTGTAGTGTATTTGGAGTACTAGACCAACAGTCCCAACACAAGGGCCTTTAAAACCCACGGTGAGACCCAAACAGGTCCTGTTAGTTAAGCACTGTGTGTGATGTGCATCATGAGAGTGATGTGATCGATGCCAAACTGACAAATCATTTCTGTAACATAATAATAATAATAATAATAATAATAATAATAATAATAATAATTACCTCCCGGGCTGCAATCAAACCCAATGCATTCTGAGACACACACATAGCACCTGTAGGACATGTTGATATGAAGACGTGTAGAAAGACAAGTCTGTCTCTGTCTGTACATATCATTTTGCTACTAAGTCAAAACTCTTTCCACCTGCAGTGATTTGCATTTGATTTGATTTGAACCATTTGCCAAACTATATACTATTAACATATTCAAATCGACGTGTGTGCTGTGGACTCCACCACATATCAGATAGTGATGGGCTTGATTGTTTTTTTTCCATTAACATCAGCATGCAACTGATACTGGAGTTAATAGAGACAAAGACACGTCACACAAGACTGGAGTCCTTTTCTTAGCGATGGATTTTGGCCCCCGTTGTCCCGGGAAGGGTGATGGGTTAGCTTCTCTCTGTCTATCTCTCTATATCTCATGTGTTTCTGATTGGACAGTGGCAGGCAGGCAGGCAGGCAGGCAGGCAGAGAGGACACACATGCCACTAACAGTACATCTGTATCTCCTCGTGCATGCTGGGTAAACGTCACACGTACGCACACACACCCTCCCTCTTACTCAACAGCACTTAGGACATGCACCCTCCACCGTACCCCTCCGTCGAACCCCTCCACTCCTCCTCCTCCTCCATCCAAAAAAAGCGACATGAGAAAAAAGGTAAATAAAGCAGGAGAACTTTACTCGCTGGTCTCTTTGTCTTTGCACGAGGGTTCGCATAGGCCTCCTTTGTGCTGCGTCAGGTTGTAGGGGAAGGCGGCCGCGCTGCAGGTGCCGTAGCCCAGTTTGTTGAGGCGAGAGAGGGTCTTGATGCTGCCCGGAGGCCTGCCGGGGCTGACCTTGTAGCCGGCCGCCTTGGTGGTCCCGAGCGGCCGACCGGGACTGGTCTTAAACCCGGCGGCCTTGGTGGTGCCCAGCGGGCGGCCCGTGCTGGTCCTGTACCCGGCTGACTTGGTGGTCCCGGACGGCCGCCCCCGTCTGCCCGACCTCCCCGGGTTCTTCTTCTTCTTCTGGTCCTCGGGTTTCTCACTGTTCTTGACGCCCACCACCTGGGGGTGGGCGAGGGGGTGGGGGTGGGGCTCGCCCCCCAGCCCGTCCGGCCTATGGCAGGACATGGGTTTGTGGGGGTTCTGGTTCTGGGAGGGCAGCTGCGGGGCCAGGGGGGCTAGGGTCATCTGGAGGGAGGGGGGCGGGGGAGGGGGGTAGAACTTGTTGGACTGGGCGGCGCAGAGGTCGAAGTGGCTGGTGGGGTGGCGGTCATCTTCAGCCAGGCAGGACGGCCTGCCAGTCATACAGTAGTCGTTGTTGGCTACCTGGCGCATCATCTTCTGCTGTTGTTACGGAAACAAGATAGATAACAGATGTTGATGTCGTTGGGGGTGTATGAAAAACATACCCAGATTACATTGCTAACATTTAACCTACAGCAGTGGTTTTCAACCCCGTCCTCGGGGACCACCAGCCGTTACACATATTTGATCTGTTCCACCACCAGCACACACCCGAATCAACTAATCAAGTGCAAAGCAATTATGATTTGTACTTGATTAGTTGAATCAGGTGTGCTGGTGGTGGAACAGATCAAATATGTGGAATGGCTGATGGTCCCAGAGGAGAGGGTTAAAAACCACTGACCTACAGGCTCATGGAGATACAATCAACTTATTGCAATAGGCCTTTTTTTTTTAAAGCATAAAAACAGCCTAGATACAAGAATAACATTACACTACACATTACACTAAAAGCCCATTGAGTAGGCTATGGTTCTGTCTGCTGATGCAAATGAGAGATCTGGTATAACAAAGTCTATTACAAAACATGGTTAAGTGCACTGCACACAGGATGTATGATGTAATGCTAAAAAATAAAAGACAATCATCTATAGGCCTACTGTGTTGCAAACATAGGCATATTGTCACACATCTCTCAACACATGGTGTATATATGAGCGGCATATTGATAGTGTGCGGTGGTGCAGTTCAATGTACTGTAGCAGCCTATTGTATTTGTGTCCTTATATATCTTACATGTTAAATAACTTAAAACATACAGATTTTCAGCGCAGAGATAGGCTACCAAACCCTACATATATACACATCTGCATCCCTCTTCTTCTAGATGTACAGACCAGACGTAGCCTACATTAATCAGTTGTTTGTTTGTTCAATGTTGCAGACATCTGAAAACAAAAGCACTCTTTGTTTCGGCCACAAATCACCACGCGAACAGAGAAAAAGCATATAAGGTGAGCTAGTGTCTACTTACGAATTCGACCGCGTCAAACCGGGCGCAGGGCCTGATCATTTCACGAAACCAATGCAATTACTGTACCTCGATTGTTTGCTTGATCATGGAAATGCAAAGGGTTAAATATAAAAATGACAGATCTTCCATTACATCCTTCAGATCAAAAGCCGATCCATTTTTCCCGGGTGGATAATAAACGATCGACTTCTAATACGTCTACAAATAAACACTTTATATCACCGAAGGGCGCAGGGAAGCTCCGTGTTGAAGAGCTCTGGTACCGGGGAGCTTTAGATGAGAAACGCAGCCATTCCCATTAAAAATTAATAAGCCTGGAGAGCAGACTGAGCATGCGCAGTGTCCCGAAAGGGAATTGCAGGAACAACGAAACAACTCCTGACATTGCTGCTGTACATGGCATTGCTTGCTGATCGTTTTTATTACGCGAGTTTTGCATTATCTGCCCGTTTACATCATTCACACAGCATACATCCCTCTGCAATCATTAATAATACAATTAGAAACTTTTCAAACTTCAACCAATCAATTGTCCTGTAGGTTGGACTTCGATGCATTCACATGAGCGCGTCATGTGTTTATTATGGACAGTGTATTCTATGAAGCCAAAGCCTAATTTCCACATGGTTCGAATTATTAAATGTATATTGTATTCTTAACATCGCACACAATGTCAATAGAGCATAAAACAAAGACGTTTCCAGTAAGCATAACATCCAAAGAACACCAGAGACAGCCTTTTATCAACACATTGTTTTATTTATGGGGAGCAGAAGTAAAAACATGTTAAATCATTCAAGGGGTTCTTCCTACAAACAATGTGTGATTGCATCCTTGTGCAGATGACTGAAAGAGACCACAGATATTTTACACAGAAACAATACAGAATACGGCGCATATACCAGATGTTTAAAAAGACAAATTAGCTCATGTTTGTACCTTGATAGTAAAGAACCCATTGTAGAATATAAATCAAAAGTATTTGATGGTGAGTGGTGACCTGAATAGAAATCAACATCTGCCAACGTAAACCCAATTGAAGTACAGGGGGGAAACTTTCTCAAAAATACCAAAACGTGAAAAAGGAACCTCGGAAAGGAAGGATGGTCGCTACTGTGAGATGTCCACGGTTGTCTTAACATTTAAAAAAATATACTAAAACATTCTTAAACAAACGATGACCAGTTCCAAAGAGGAAGGGATGTCTCCGGGCCCGACGTCAGCCTCTACAGCACCTTGTATCTGCCTTTGCTGGTCGGCTGGTATGAGTTTTGCTGAAGAGAGAGAAAATAAAACGGAGAGAAACTAGAGTCAATTTTCATTTTATGAAGTAAGTTTATGGAAGTACAATTAGTACGTTTAGATAACCACAGAAACACAACAGTGATCCGAGAGCTCTTCAATTTAATGTTGTTATTCTAAAAGAAGATGTCAAAGCACACAGTAGGAGATAGAAAAGAGGTAGAAGAAAGGAGAGTAAAGAAAGAAAGAGAGAGAGAACTTACTAGTCTAATGAGCTCTTCCTTGATGAGCCTGGTGATCTCAGCCTTGGCCTTGGTCACAGCCAGCTCATTGGCGCCTTAACAGACAAGCACATTTTTGAAACATTAGATATTACAGGAAGCGCAATGTCAATGTTTGTGAAGACTTGAATGCTACTACTGATCAAAAAGATTAGAACAAAGGTTAATCAATAACACTCAACATCAGTATTCTCATTTCCATTACAGTTTTGGCATTCAGCAGACGCCTTTATCCAAAGAAACTTACGTAGACTAATGAATTTGTGGTAAGTAAGTGAATCGTCTATTCATCAGTCATCATGAGAAATAGTAATCTATGCCAAAACCAGGGGCCATTGGCAGCTACAATGCTAGTAGGAGGAAGATTTATTATTATTATTATTACTTTAAATGTATCTATAGTAGATAAATTGTAGAAGGGGGGGTAGTGTGGATGAGGAGGTCTTTAGGAGGGACAGTTAAGATGCAGCCTGAAGAGAAATGGGGTCTTCAATCTACGGCGGAAATTCTTGTGAACACTTTGTGGTTATTGTCACTAGGAGATACGAAGGTACTATAGGTAGTGACTATAGGTACTACGAGCTGCCAAGCAATGCTGTGGGTTAGATTCCTGCTGGGCCCATATATACTTAAGATGTATATACAAATATATGTATTATTATTATATGACTTACTCTCAATAGCCAGGTAGATCTTGCGTTCTCCCTCTTTGGGTTCTTTCCCAGGAGGGAAGTAGGTTCCTCTGATGGTGATGGCCGCCTCGGAGTACTCCCCGATCCTCTGCAGGGCTTCCTTAGACGTCACCTTCCACCTGGCAGTCTGGTAGTACACAACAACAAACACTACTTAACAACAAACACTACTTAACTGTGAACTCGGTGGCAATTAAAGTAACTTAAGTAACTTCAGAAGTAAATTAGTCACGCTGGCAGAGACTCAAGGGCTCTGCTAATAAACTGTACTGATGCGTTGTTCTGAGACCCAGGGGGGGGGGGGGGGGGGACAGACCAGGGGTCTGGGGACAGACCAGGGGCCTGGGGAGGGGGGACGGACCTGAGGGAAGTCGTTGATCTCCAGCTCCTCCTCGTATCTCTTGACGGTCTCGGCCTGCTCGGCGGCTTGCCGCTCCTCCTCCAGCTTCTCCACGGGGATGTAGTTCAGCTTGGCGTTGATCTTCTCCGCCAGCTGCTCCGCGATGGTCTTGGCCGACACCGAGGGCGCCATGATGGTGCCGCCGCGCAGGATGGCGTTGGTGGCCTGTTGCATCACATCCTGTCAGCCGGGAGAGAGAGAGAGAGAGAGAGAGAGAGAGATGGGGGAGGTTTTGAGGACGAGGATTAAGGGTTAAGTAGAGGACAGTGGAGGGTGAGGAAGACTAACACACCACCACAAAACCGCACATGCACACCACCCACACACACACGTATATATATCACGCACTCGCACTCACGCACACACGCACACACGCACACAGCTGTGTGGACCTACCTGAGCCTCTGCCCCCAGGTTCTTCTGGGCGTTGATCCTGAGTGCCAGCCTCTTGGCCATCTCCAGCTTCTGGATGTTTCCGGCAGAGTGGGCCATCCCCCCGCCCATCCCCCCGCCAGCAGCAGAGGCCGAGCCCCCGGACTGACCCCCGCCCCCGCCCGGAGCGGACAGATCCTTCACCCGCTTCTTAGAGTTGAACATGCTCTCGATCTGCTCATCGATCTGGAGGGAACAGAACAGGAGGAGCGGAAGTGTGATTTCAGGGTTCTTCTTCCCCCAAAGAACGAGCACGCCAAGAGTGGTGCTGAGACCAGGTGACAGTGTTGTGTGTGTGTGTCGCTGTTAAGTGTAACTGTTATGTCCGTGTTTGCATTTACATCGTTGCCGTTTAGCAGACGTCTTTGTCCAAAGCGACTGACAACAAAAACATTTGACTAGGAAGTAAGTGAATCTATCCACCAGTCCTAGCAGGAAAAAGTATGCTCAAAATCTATGCTCAGGCCAGGGGCCATTGGCAGTCGTCGTGCTAGAAGAAGGAAGGTTTATTTATTTTATTTGTGTTGTAAAAACAAAACAAAAAAACAGTATTGGAACAGTATGTGTGTTCATACGTTGGTGTTTTGGAACAGTATGTGTGTTCATACGTTGGTGTTTTGGAGCAGTATGTGTGTTCATATGTTTTGCGTGTCCTCACATCCAGAGCTCCGTCCTCGTCGTCAGAGTCCTGCAGGCCCAGGGCCGCCTTCTGCAGCTTCTTCCTCTCGTTGGCCATGGCGTGCTCCGTCTCGTCAAACTTGAAGCCCTTCCCTGAGAACCCGCTGCTGCTCTTGATGACCTTACCCTCCTAGGGGGGGGGGGAGGGGGGAGAACACATACAAAACCAGGCGTGTCACAGAACATTCTGTGGTTCCGCTCCGCGCCGGCAGCCGAGAGCGGTGAGTGAGAGAGAGACGGCTCTCAGCACGGGAACGAGTCCGATCATGTTGCAAAAACAACAAGACAACACAAGAGCGTTTAAAAACTTCCACATCTGAAAAAATGACACCCCCTTAGGAATACCCCCACCCCGCGCCCCCTCGCCCCTCCCCCCCTCTTTTGATCTTTTCAAATTCCAGAATGTTTCCGCTCTGATATAAATATACAATCGACTGTGAGGTTCCAGCGCTCTCTGATGTACTACGGACGGCTGTGTGTGTGTGTGCGTGTGCGTGTGTGTGTGTGTGTGTGGTGGTGGTTTCTTACGGATTTCTGCTGGTCTTTGAAGGAGGCCCAGAGGAGCTCCAGCTCCTTGGGCACAGCCGTGCCAGACAGCTCCAGGGCTTTGAGGATGTCCCCCGCGTAGCGCGCCTGCTCGTCTGTGATAAACGTATAGGCGAAACCCTGGGAAACGCAACAGACGCACAGAGAGGGGTTTTCAAAGGAAAAATCAGAAAACAAACAAAAAAAGTTTTTTGGGAAAGAGTAGAAAGAACAAACATCTCTACGGTGGCATTATTATTGTAGGCGGTTCGTTTATGGGATGGGATGAAACGTACACACCAGGGGAGGCCGGTGGAGGTAGAAATCGGAGGACGGGCTCATTGTAAACGCATAGAACATAGTGTTTGATACCGTTCCTCATCCCATTCATAACAATGAATTTCGACCACCCCCCCCCTCCCACCCCGATAGGCACATAGGATGGGTAACCTCGCCTGAGATCAAAAGACTTGTGTTCCGTATCCTCGAACTTGGCTTTATCACACAGTGGACTAAGTAACACAGCCGTGAACCACAGCAGGAGAGACCCTGGTTGGAAACCCCCCCTGGTTCCCCAGTCAGTCAAGCGGGTCGGCCGGACCCAGACGCCTCACCTTGTTCCCGGCCCTGCCCGTGCGGCCGGCCCGGTGGACGTAGTCCTCGTAGTGGTTGGGACAGTTGTAGTTGATCACCAGGATCAGCTGCTTGATGTCCAGCCCGCGGGCCGCCACCGACGTGGCCACCAGCAGACGACACGTCCCGTTCTTGAAGTCGCTGATGACGCTGTCCCTGTCGTACTGGTCGATGCCTGGAGGAGGAGACACTGTTAATGTCCCTGTCAATGTCCCCGTCCCTGTCTACAGCAGAAGACAAAGTAGCTCATGCCTATGGGTATAGCTAATGGGAATCCTTCCAATAAATAAACAAATAAACACTGTTAATGTCCCCGTCTCTGTCGTACTGGTCGATGCCTAGAGGAGAAGACACTGTTAATGTCCCTGTCTTCAGAAGACCAGCCCATAGAGGTGTCTTTAAGACTAGGTTTAACCTGTGTCCAGTAGACCAGCCCATAGAGGTGTCACCTAGGACTAGGTTTAACCTGTGTCCAGTAGACCAGCCCATAGAGGTGTCACCTAGGACTAGGTTTAATCTGTGACCAGTAGCCTAGGCCATATAGGTGTCACCTAGGACTAGGTTTAATCTGTGTCCAGTAGACCAGCCCATAGAGGTGTCTTTAAGACTAGGTTTAACCTGTGTCCAGTAGACCAGCCCATAGAGGTGTCACCTAGGACTAGGTTTAACCTGTGTCCAGTAGACCAGCCCATAGAGGTGTCTTTAAGACTAGGTTTAATCTGTGTCTAGTAGACCAGCCCATAGAGGTGTCACCTAGGACTAGGTTTAACCTGTGTCCAGTAGACCAGCCCATAGAGGTGTCCCTAGGTCCTGTTAGTCCCTACCTCCGTGCAGGGACATGCAGGGGTAGGAGGCCTTCATCAGGTCTTTGAGCAGGGCGTCGGCGTGCTCCTGTTTGTCCACGAAGATGAGTACCGAGCCCTTCTCCTGGTAGTGGCCCAGGATCTCCAACAGCTTCAGGAACTTTTTGTCCTCCGCAATCACCAGCTAGACGCAGACAGGAGCACACAGGAGGTTAATGACAAGTTTGACTTTTAATACAGTAAAAGTAATTAGATGGTGACACTAATCATTTAGGGACGGTAAAGTAATTGAGGTAACTGAGGATACGATACGCGGCCGAGGAAAAACTAAAAAGTCAGTGAGATGAGTCAGTTTAATAATCTTAAAATGAGTTAAAAGGACTTATTTGAAGCAGTTCTAGCCTTTATTCTTTTCACTGCTGTGAACGAAATTCCCAGCTACGGGACGAAAAAGATTCTGTTTTGGATTTAATTGATTCTTAATAGATTGAGTAGAACTTATAAAGCACAAAGAGCTTAAATCAATTGACTTCAAAGAGGCCTTTTATTAAGCAAAGTCACATGAGTGCAAAAAATAGCAGAGATGCAAGCATTATATATATAGCTGTTTCCTGCCTGATGAAGTCACTATTCTTGCTTGACCAATCATAATCTTTCTGCACCACAGTTCTTGACCCAAGGCCTTCCTCCAGGGCCAGATTCCCAAGCATACAGAAAGACCTCAATTCTCAGTATTAAATGATATAAAACTACTACAATTCTCTGTATTAAACGATATAAAACTACTACAATTCTCAGTATTAAACGATATAAAACTACTACAATTCTCAGTATTAAACGATATAAAACTACTACAATTCTCTGAACGGAATAAAAAAATAAATAAAAGAAAGTTAATAAAAAAGTTAATAAACACAACTAATAAAAGGTAACAGGTCATTTACCACGTGCTGCTCCACGTCGCAGCAGACCACGCTGCGCCCGCCGACCTGCACCTCTATGGGCTTGGACAGGATCCTGCGGGCCAGCGCCTCCATCGCCCGCGGGAACGTGGCCGAGAACATCACCGTCTGCCGATCCGGGCGCACGTTGTCCATGATACGCATCACCTGGAGGGGTCAAAGTTCAAACCGGCTTCAGTGGTCAGGAGTTGACATTACTATGATATTTTTGGGGGCACATTTTTTTGAGGGAGTGAGGGAGAGAGAGAGAGAGAGAGAGAGGGAGAGAGAGGGAGAGAGGGAGAGAGAGAGAGAGAGGGAGGGAGGGAGGGAGAGAGAGAGACGGGGGGCTTCTGAGAGAGAGTGACCTCTGAGAGAGATGTCCTTTACATTTGAATGACACATTTTTTTTGAGCCCAGAGGGCAACACGAACGTACCAGACAACACTTCCATCCGATGTCGTCCTTTAATACCTTTTTGTTTTCACTCGTTCATAGTGCAAAGATGTTCACTAAAAAGTGGACATCGCTGAACTCCGCTAACGTGCTCTAGCGAGGAGAGCTCACCTGTGGCTCGAAGCCCATGTCGAACATTCTGTCCGCCTCGTCCACCACCACGTACGTGACTCTGCGCAGGTTGGTGACACGGCCTACACACCCAGGAAGAGCCACACGGGACAAAACTGTTTATTATATGATTGTTATTATTCTCTTTATATATCTCAAGAGAAGCAGGCTGTCTCACACACAACCTACCTACTAGGACACCTACTAGTACACTCATCTCAACAGACTTATCCAGTCGATAATCCCTTTCCTAAAATACTGTACTCATTAAAAGTATACACAACAACAACAGACATTTAAACCGATTCTGTTTAGGTCTACTGCTAAAAGTGGCCTTCAGGGTTATGGTGTTTCTTTTGAATTATTCTCTTGTCTTGCGTACCATCTTAGAGGCACGAGGAACCTGTAAAAACACATCCACAAGATACAATAAAAGAGATGGGGCCACATCAACCCTTATCTGACCACCGCCTGTTCACCTACAGAGAAAACATATTAGAGATTACTTCGCATGTGTGGAAGGCTGGAATAACCTAAGACTAGAACCATGACATCACTTTATCTTTTTTAAATTATCTATAACCGTTAACTGACAATTAACATACATACAGCGCAAAAACTGTCACAGATAGATAACATTGCGACATTAAGGCATTCCCAATTAAACTGACAGTGATTTTTTTTAGCATGCACTCACATGTTATTGAGGTAAATACACGAGTGAGCTGTTTTGTTTTTTCTCCTCAAGGCTAAAAGCAAAACTGAACATCAACAATAGGGTTGGGTGGAAACGGACTTACGCCTCGGCACACCGGGACCTTGAGGCAGTTGTTCACCTACCTGTCGCAGCCATAATCCTCGTGGGAACACTTCAAACCCTTGTCTTGTGGATAAGATTCCCCCGGTGGTCAAATAATGTTGACACAGTTTAGTAAAGTTTAGGAACTGGCTGGACTCACACACACAGCAACATTCCATGCAAGGCAGGACAATCACCTACAGCTCACTATCCATCTGCAGTGTCTGTTTTTCAAACTGTTTACGCTGCAACTGCCATACGCTTCAACTGTCAACTGCCAGAACTTTATGGCCAATCTTGCTGAGCCAACTTGTCGTAAGAGGACCAAAATGGAAATTGTGTTCCTCTTAAGTCCTACTGTACTTTCCTATATGATTTTATTCATGTAAATGTTTTGTATTACGTCTGTTTTTTTTTTTTTTTAAAAGGCAGATAATCTAAACTGTTAGATGTCTAGGAGAGGGCCCCGGTTTGCATGTGCTAAAATGAGTAAAACTGGGGCAACGTCGGCCATCTTTACCTTAATATTACTAACAGACGCAATGAGAAACAATCCACTGGGAGCTTTGAATATCAGACTGTTTACAGTTATAGTTGAATAATTCCAGTCCCCAAAACCATTGTTAAGATCAAGCTACAATTTGCTCTACTATGAGTGATTCAGCACTATTTACTGAATCAAACTGGGGACCCGAGTCTGTCCAGACAGACCACTAACTAGTCTCTAAACCAGTAAGACCAGTGGTCCCAGACCAGTAAAGACAGTTGCTTCAGACCAGTGGGACCAGTTAATCTAATCCCCAGACCACTAGAGATGTCCTACGTCCACCGGCTTGTGTTACTGGGAGACGGTTGAGGACCATAGTTGGATATAAGTTTAAAAAACAGACCCTGCAGATGTCCCACTGATCAGACAAGGCTATCTCTCCACAGTAAACATGAAGGTAGGTGCAGGAGGTGGTACGGTGGTTGGTTGTGTGTCACTCACCACTGTTGGCTCCTAACATGTCAATCATCCTCCCCGGCGTGCAAACGATGATCTCCGCTCCCCTCTTCAGCTCAGCTATCTGAGGGAGGAACAACAGGACTCCTTTACGCGTCCTCTTTTAACACTAGAAAAGCTGTGAGTTAACAAAAATGTTATATCTTTGCACTCGATCAAATTTCAGGACCCTCCTTTCATGACTTTTCCTAGATATGTGCGTTGTACCACCCAGTATCCTTCCATTTTCAAAATCACATCAGGATAAGCTAATATAAAGCTAGTTTGACATTTTTTCTGTGTAGGAAGCAGGCTAATTTACAAGCGGCCAACTAGTGGTCGTTGTGTGTAAATAGCAGCTTAGCATTGCAAGGCGGCTCTTTTAGTAGGTAAAAAGGCACGGCTGTTCTAGTGTTAAATCTCTCTTCAAAAGACAAGAGCTTTTTTAACTTGGATTTAACTGTTTAGTTTATCTATATGTTTTAAGTGTTGTTGTGGAATGTTCTCTATTAGTCAGTTTTCAGTAGTTTGATTTTATTTCAATGACTTGCCTGATTCTCAATGACAGTTATTATTTGAATGTTGCTTTCTTTCGGCGTGGAGTTTGACGCTGATTATCATTTTTATGATCTGTTCTCTTGTATACCACTCTTCTCTGGTTTAGTAGCACTTTTGTAACGTTGTTTAGAAAAGCTCTATACAAATAAAAGTTGTATTATTATTACTATTATTCATCTGGGACAGTGGAATAAAATAGAACCATCCAACTTGACTGCTAGGCAACAATGGTTGCTAGGAGTTGGTTCTGGTGCTTGACTGTCCCCCAGGAGAAACAGGTGTGTGTGTGTGTGTGTGTGTGTGTGTGTGTGTGTGTGTGTGTGTGTGTGTGTGTGTGTGTGTGTGTGTATGTACTGTACCTGCTCACTGATCCCTGTGCCTCCGTACACACACACCACCCTCAGGTTCAGAGGCTTGGAGAACTTCTTGCACTCCTTGGTGATCTGCAGAGCCAGCTCTCTGGTGGGCGTCATGATCACAGCTGTGGGCCAGAGGAACATGGGACTGTCAGGACAGAGTCTTCGCTGCTGTTACATTGACATGTTTTGGCATTTAGCAAACGCCTTTATCCAAAGCGACTTATAACGAATACATTTTGTCTAAGCAAGTGAACTGCCTATTCATCAGTCATCATGAGAAATAGTCATCTAGGCCAAAACCGGGGGCCATTGGCTTTTCCAATGCTAAAATATGTATTTTTGTATTATTTAAAGTAGAAAACTGTACAGAGGGGCAGTGGGGATGAGGAAGTCTTTAGGAGAGACAGGTTCTATGGTGGAGGCTTAAGTGTTGTTACAGAGATAGAACAGCCTAGTGTTTTACCAAGCAGCTCTGCTCTTATCTGATCAGACCATTACACAACACGTTACAATCCTTTACAACACAGACCTTGGTTTCTCAATGTGACTCCCTGCTTAAATAAAGGTTAAATAAAATTAATAATCTGAGCACTCCAGTGTTCAATACAGGTGTTGACTGAAAGTCAGTTATAATCTGAACACTTCCTAGAACACTGGGCCCTTACCCAGGGGTCCCTCCGCCTCCTCCAGGGGTCTCTGGTCCAGGATGTGTCGGTACATGGGCAGGAGGAAGGCGATGGTCTTGCCGCTGCCCGTCTTGGCAATGCCAATGAGGTCTCTGCCTGACATGATGGCAGGGATGGCCTGGGTCTGGATGGGGGTGGGCTTCTCATAGAGGTGTCTGGAACCAGGGGAGAACAAGTCTTATAACAGGTGTCTATAACAGGTCTATAACAGGTCTATAACAGGTCTATAACAGGTCTATAACAGGTCTATAACAGGTCTATAACAGGTCTATAACAGGTGTTATACTACTGCTGTTTACAAATACTGCCTTTGCACATACCAGATCTTTGCACCATACACCATACTGTACATAAGCTACCTTAACTGTACATAGCTCATAATTGTATATACCTCTAAACTACCGTACTTGCCATACTACGTGTACCTACGACTATCATCGTCATGTTTTATACCACTATTTTCACTTTTGGTGAGATGCTAAACTGCATTTCTTTGTCTGGTACGTGTACTCTGCAATGACAATAAAGTTTAATCTAATCTGATCTAATCTGAACCTCCCCGTGTGAGGAGAAACACTGACCTCTTGAGGGCACTCAGGATCTTCATGGAGGTGCCACACTGCACCCAGGTCTTGATGGGCTTGGGACAGCCCTTCCCCTTGACCGAGATGCCCTCCAGCTCCAGCCTGTACACGTTCACCTCTGTGGAGAACCACAACCACCAACAGGACAGGGGTTAGACAACCAGACGACGTTTTTTTTTTTTAAAGTTAGTTTTTGTCCCACTCATATTTTTCCTTTTATTGACAGATACAGTAGAGATTTAGACAGGAAGGATGGGTGAGAGAGAGAGGAGGGATGACATGCAGGACATGAATCGAACCGGGAACCCTGCAATTACGTGGTCAACAACGCGCCCAGAATCGATCCGGGAACCCTGCGATTACGTGGTCAACGCTTAACCCACTACACCACCTAAGCGCCCCGACAACCAGCCATGTTGAAGACTCTCAAATGTGGTGTGTGTGTGTGTGTGTGTGTGTGTGTGTGTCGTCTGTGCTGATACAGAACGGAGCAGAACTAAAAGGTCTGTTGTAACAGCCTACGCTTACGCCAATCCTATGCTTTTAAATCTGTGTAGAGGAGAGGACAAGTGCACACTTCAGGGACGAGGATGGAGAGTCGCGAGACAAATAAAGTGTTATTAATATAGATTATTATTGTCCCTCCCCCGTCCCGTCGTCTAGTGTTGGTCACCCACCCTCAGGGGACATCTTGGCCAGCTCGGGCACCTCCACGTAGAAGTTCTTGCGGTAGGGCTCGTACTCGATCTTCTTGTGGTCCACTGGTTCCAGAACCTTCCTCTGCTTGGTCTGGTAGCCCGTCAGAGCCGTCTGCAGGTCCACCTCCTCCTCCTCTGAGGAGTACTGGGGAGACACGCACATATCATATTAGAGAGAGAGAGAGAGAGAGAGAGAGAGAGAGAGAGAGAGAGAGGGGGGGGGGTAGAGAGAGAAAGAGACAGAGAGCAGGGAGGGGGCTTCTGAGAGTGAGAGTGAGTGACCTCTGAGAGAAATGTCCTTTACATTTGAATGACATTCTCTGTTCCACTTCATTATAATATTAGTAAGCACTCTCTCAGAGAGAGAGAGAGGGGCTTCTGAGAGAGAGAGACCGACCTCTGAGAGAGATGTCCTTTACATTTGAGTGACATTCTAGTGTCCCACATCATTGGGAGAGGCCCCAGGGCCCAGTATTTCAAAATGTTTCGTCTAGATCAGAACAATAGTTTTTTTTTCGCTATCCAGGATCAGATCGAGCTGGCTGATTTCCCTCAATACTACTAAACATCTGCCAGATCGATCTGATCCTGGATAGCAAAAAAAAATAAAAAAAATAATCTGGATCATTCTGATTCTAGATTCAATAGCGGGTCCTGTAGTTGGGTGAACATCTATGAACCAACTGTTGGAGACTATCCTAACAACACCTGACCCCGTCATCTGATCTGCTCCATAACAAAACACTGTTCCACCGAAGGACAAACAACTCCTCACCTCCATGGCGTCCTGGTCGTTCTCCATCAGCTCTCCCTTCTTCTTGTGGGTGTGGATCCCTTTCTTTGTCTTCATCACCGTGACCACTTTGGATACGTGGACGCCTCCCTTCTGTGTAGTGTCGGAGAGGAAACGAGAGGTGAGGAGTCACACAAAATGGTCGCTGATTGTAAACTCATCTTTTCTGCCTGCCGCAATAAGACTGTACTGCAACTCCTCCTCTGGCTGGCTCGATCGGGGTGATCAGAGTCATGCTGGGGGAGGGTGAACCACACTGGTCTGTTCTTACTGTATATGTTACGGTACATGTGGGAATACGGTACATGTGGGAAAACTAGGGTTAGGGTTAGGTGCTACGTCGACTTGGTACATGCTGACATGTCTAATCCTAACCTTAACGTTTATGTAAACCAGCTCCTTCCCTTCTTGTTTTTTTTTTCTTTCCTAGCACCAGGGGAGCCACCCCTCCCAAATTTCGTTGTTTGGTACCTGTACTATAGCAATGACAATAAAGACCATTCATTCATTCATTCATTCATTCATTCATTCATAACCCTAACTCTAACCCTAACCTTAACCGTAGCACCCTAGCACCTAACCCTAACCCTAGTTTTCCCACATGAACCGTATTCCCACATGTACCGTAACATATATACTGTTCAGATGTCTTTTTTTCTTTTTTTTCTTCTATTATTCAATTGTCACTTTATTTTGTTGTTCGTGGTGTGAGCTGCTGTAGAGTACCCATCTGTTTAATTGGAATGCAGCCTGACTCACCTGATTCCCCTTCATGTTCCCGCCCATGTTGAACTTCTTCACCTCCTCCTTCACCTCCTCCATGTAGGCGTCTAGGGGATCCACCTCATCCTCTGCCGCCTCCTCCTCCATGGGAGTCTCTGCCTCTTCCTCCTTCTCCTCTTCCTCCTCTTTCTTCTCCTCCTTTATCTCCTTTTTTATCTCCTTTTTCTCCTCCTTCTCCTTCTTCTCCTTCTTCTCTTCCTTCCCCTCTCCATCACCCTCCTCCCCCTCCTTCCCTTCTTCTTCTTCTTCTTCATCATCATCATCATCCTCCACAGGCACATTGCCTTCATCGTCATCTGAAATGGAAGAGAATACCATTCAAAAATCTAAATCAAAGTCAAAAAAGACCATTGCTCATTCCATTCATTAAGGCCAGTCCACACAAATGTCTACGTCCAACAGCCTCCCCTGGGTTGTATGTGTGTGGATTTGTCTTTCAATGTCACAGCTGTCCCGATTCTCTTAACATTATCTTTTTTTCCTTATCTGCTTTCAGAATCAGAAACACTTTTATTACATCCAATGTACAGGTACACAAGAGTAACATTCTTAGGCGTAGGTTCTTCAACATTGAAGCAAGACACAAAATCAACAATAATAGAAATAAGTAAAGTAAGTAGAATAAAGGAATAAAGGAATAAAGTGATGGTAGTCATACTACAGTGGGACCAGTCGTACTGCAGTAGAAACAGTAGTGCAAAAATGCTCTACAGATTACAATATGATGAAATGCAATATCACACAATATGCAATATAATACAGATATGATACAGTACTGGTAGTCAAGTAGTAGTCAGGTGGTGTGCAGGTAGTCATATAATATATAATTATTTTTGTAGTGAGGATTTCCTTCCAAACCGCTGATCTAAAGCCTGAATTTTGCCATTTAGCAGACGCTTTTAATCCAAAGCGATTTACAATTACGAATTACAGGGACATTCCCCCCTGGAGTAACTGAGGGCTAAGTGCCTTACTCAAGGGCACACTAGTAGTGGTGTGGTTTCAGGCGGGATTTGAACTAACAACCTTCCGATCACAAGTCCAACTCACTATCCACTAGACCACCACTACCCCGCCACTACATGACACTTGTATGTTGGAAATGATGGAAGGGTTACTTCTTATCGTCAAAGAGTTATTCAAATCAGGGGAGGCTGACGATGGTAGAAATCGGAGGACAGGCTCATTGTAATCCATGGAATGTGTTTGGTACCACTCCTCATCCCACAGCACGCGTTACAATGAGCCTCCGCTTTCTACCTCCACCAGCCTCCCCTGAGTTGAGGTGGCGAGGGGGACAAGCGGGTCAAGTTCTCCTCACCGCTGTCGTCCTCCAGACTCCACTTCTTCCCCTGCTTCATCTCCTCCAGCTCCCTCTTCAGCTCCCCGATGTTCTCCATGGCCTTCTTCCTCTGCTCCTCTCTCCACTTCTCCACCCGCTCCTTCCTCTTCCTCATCTCCTCCTCCAGCTTGTTCTGGTCAAAGTCTTGCTATGGGGGGGCAGAGAAGAAGAAGAAAAACAGGCAAAACAATCATATGTTTTCTCTGGAATTACCTAAATCAATTAGTCTATCAAACGTATTTGTGTTTGTATGAATACAACACAAACAGTAGGAATGTTACGGTACATGTGGGAAATCGGTACATGTGGGGAAACTAGGGTTAGGGTTAGGTGCTAGGGTGCTACGGTTAGGGTTAGGGGTAGGGTTAGGTTTAGGGTTAGGGTTAGGGTTAGACATGCCAGCATGTACCATGTTGACGTAGCACCTAACCCTAACCCTAGTTTTCCCCACATGTACCGTATTCCCACATGTACCGTAACATGAACACTGAACCACAGACCTCCAGAAAGCAAGTGAAGGAAAAACCTCCCCAGAGAGGAGGGCACAGTGGCTATGACACTTACATCCTCAGGTTTCTCCTCTTCTTTCTCTTCTTTTATCTTTTTCTTCTCAGAGGAGGCATCCGGGTTGTCTTTGTCCTTGCTTTTAGACCTGGTAGCAGAGAGAGAGAGAGAGAGAGAGAGAGAGAGAGAGAGAGAGAGAGAGAGAGAGAGAGAGAGAGAGAGAGAATGAGAGAGAGAGAGAGAGAGAGAGAGAGGGAGGGAGGGAGAGGGGGAGAGAGATAGAGATAGAGAGAGAGAGACAGAGACAGAGACAGAGACAGAGACAGAGAGAGAGAGAGGGAGGGAGGGAGAGGGGGAGAGAGAGAGAGAGAGAGACAGAGACAGAGACAGAGAGAGAGAGAGAGAGACAGAGAGAGAGAGAGAGACAGAGAGAGAGACAGAGACAGAGACAGAGACAGACAGAGACAGAGACAGAGACAGAGAGACACAGAGAGAGAGAGTGTATGTGTCAGGGAGTTGGCTGATAGATAAAAGACAAAAAGAGATATTCCCAAAGGGAATTTATGAGTAACATCTCACTTTTCATCGGTTTTCCTGCTCTTGCCGGGGCTGGCGGACCGTGAACTGCGCCTTCTGCTCCTGCTCCTGGACCGCCTCCTCTCCCTCCGCTCCCGGCTCCTGGAGCGCCTAGAACACCGTCCAACACATCCGCACCGGGATGAGACCAGGGCACCAGGCTTCCACACACTCCACCAAATTCTCTGTCATTCTCATGTGGTCTCTCTTACACACACACACACACACACACACACACACACACACACACACACAACTCACCTAGGGCGCTTTCTGTCTCTGGATCGTGAGCGGCGGCGGTCTCTGCTCCGGGACCTCTCTCTCCCTCTGTTGCGGTTGTCTCGGGTCGCAGCCCGGTCGTCCTTGTTCTTGGAGCGTTTGTCCGGGGAGCGGCTCTTGGACCGGCTACCGGAGCGACCCCGGGACGCCGAGCGCTTTCTATAATGCCTGTCAACGTTAGTTTCCACAATCATCATCAACTGGTCAAGCTAAAAGCTTAAAGACTGAGTCGAAGCGCAAAGAAGAACTTTACATGCTGATTATTCGTGAGCTTAGAATGATAAGGTTCTATCTCCGTTTAGAATGATAAGGTTCTATCTCCGTTTAGAATGATAAGGTTCTATCTCCGTTTAGAATGATAAGGTTCCATCTCCGTTTAGGGTAGTTCAGAGATATTGAGCGTCAAAGTTTTTACATTCCATTATGTTTTGTGAGATGGAACCTTTGTATTTTTTGAATTACTAACTAAAAAATGTCAATAATTTAAAAATAACACCACACAGGCATTAATAAACACCTAATGGATCAGATTATGTAAAAAAAACTAAATTTTGACAAAAATGGAGATATAACCTTATAATTCTAACGTCACGAATAGGCAACACTGACTCTCATTCTGGCCTATGTGATCAACGTGAGCTCAGATCAGCTATGAGACCAGAGGAATATGTGCATTAGTTAGAGATCGGAGAGAGATAGCTCAGACTAAGATGGACTTGGACCATTGCACTTACCTGGACTCCCGGGACATGTTGACCTTTTTCACCATAGAGGCGAGGAAATGTGTCTATATTATAAAGCAAAACTTGTAGCGTTTGTTTTCGTGCGCGCTTGAAGGCTCTCCCAGTAATTAAATAACGTAATAGAAACGCGACACGGGTTGTGGGGACATTCTAAACTGGTCTGCCCTCTAGTGGTGGGAAGACTTCTTCTTCTTCTTCTTTTGGGTTTAACGGCAGCTTGCCTCCTGTAATGTTGCATTACCGCCATCTGGCGGAGTCAGTTAACTCCTACAGTGTCCGGTTTGTCAGATTTCAGTCCTGTTCTCTTAAGAAATCAGACTAGAGACACTTCTCTCCTTTTCACCACACTCCAGTAGGCCTATGCCTTTTAAACCTGTTGCTGTGATCTTTTCATTCCCTCCATCATGTCCTTTGTTTCTGAGGTATATTTCCTGCAGTTAACAAGTGCATGTTCTACTGTTTCTGTTACCTGACAATGTTCACACAGTCCAGTTGGATGCTTTCCTATAATGTGGAGAGGATCTCTCAGAGAGTTCCATTCAAGTTACTGTACTCTATTCTTAGTCTTGTCATCACCACCTCCTCTTTTCTATTTCCTCCCCTGTTTCTCTCTCTACCCTCTCTGTTTCTCTCACTCCCCTCTCTGTTTCCTCTCACTACCCTCTCTGTTTCCTCTCACTACCCTCTCTGTTTCTCTCACTACCCTCTCTGTTTCTCTCACTACCCTCTCTGTTTCTCTCACTACCCTCTCTGTTTCTCTCTCTACCCTCTCTGTTTCTCTCACTACCCTCTCTGTTTCCTCTCACTACCCTCTGTTTCTCTCACTACCCTCTCTGTTTCCTCTCACTACCCTCTCTGTTTCCTCTCACTACCCTCTCTGTTTCTCTCACTACCCTCTCTGTTTCTCTCACTACCCTCTCTGTTTCTCTCACTACCCTCTCTGTTTCCTCTCACTACCCTCTCTGTTTCACTCACTACTCTCTGTTTCTCTCACTACCCTCTCTGTTTCCTCTCACTACCCTCTCTGTTTCTCTCTCTACCCTCTCTGTTTCTCTCACTACCCTCTCTGTTTCCTCTCACTACCCTCTCTGTTTCTCTCACTACCCTCTCTGTTTCTCTCACTACCCTCTCTGTTTCTCTCACTACCCTCTCTGTTTCTCTCACTACCCTCTCTGTTTCACTACAGTCTCTACTCTTTCCCTCTGATTTTGATATTTGAATTATATCTGTGTCTATGTTTCCTTTTTTAACAGCTTGTTTGGCTAGTTTATCCACTCTCTCATTACCCATAGTCTTCTACATACGTATGATCAATATGGTTTGTAATGATCTGTATACCCGAGAAACAAAATATGAGTGAATTATATGTAAAAAGAGAAGCATTTGACAAATGTTCCACGTTTTTATTGGTTTTACACACCTTATTCATTCCAGTAAATGTTGTTAGCAGAAATTAAATACCATTATAGGGTGCCTTTATCCTTGTGTTGGTATTCATTCAATATTTCACAAATAAAATAATTAATCATGAATACAACATTTAAACTTTAATAATCGAACACAAATAATGATGTAAACATTATCAAATGAAATGAAACCAACAAAAAAATCACGCATGAAATTACACAGAAAAGCTGTCAAAAATGTAATAAATTAATTTGGATGCAATGCAATGCAGCATTAACACACGATGTAACATGCAAAGCCACACAGAGAGAGTATGAGGGAGGCTTGGATAGCTAGCAAAGCATTACATGACAGTTCCACAATCAGAGTTTTCCAGCACAGATATACACATTTACAAGATCCCACTGTCTCACGTTGAATAGCAGTGTGAACACACACTTTCAATACACCTAAACACTCCTTTTCCTGGCCCAGATGGTAAATGACCCCCTTTTAATAACAGTGTATGCATGTACAGATAGTTAATAACAATGCCCATAAGCATTAAATGGTGCAAAAACTATTACCAACATTCACCAAAAACCTGAAAGATCTGCATCTCCTGTCTCACATATATGAGATACACATACTCACCTGAAAACAAAACACAAACTAACTGGACCCTTTGTAACACTGTAAGAGAGCAACAGATACAGTTACATAACAGATATAGTAACTTAAAGCAGCTCCTATGTACAGGTCAAATATGCATGTTATACTTCCGCCCTACGTACAGGTCCACTCCAGGACCTGTCAGAGAGCAGGACAGATCATTGCTGATCCTTCCCACCCTGGTCACCACATCATCCCCATGGGCCTCACACTGACTCTGGGGCCTCCACCCCCCCTGCCCTGTCTCTCTTACACACACTCTTACACTCTTACACACACACACACACACACACACACACACAGACAGACACACACACACACACACAGACACAGACACACAGAGACACACACACACACACACACACACACACACACACACACACACACACACACACACACACACACACACACACAGTAATTTATATTAGTTTAAATTTTTTAATTCTAATTTACAGCCGACATAATTATTATTCCATTGCTCTCTTTGCCGTTGTCTTTTAAACATTTTTGGATTATATATTGTTGTTTCTTATGTTCTATGCACCAACCTCACCAAGTAAATTTCATGTATGTGCCAATATACTTGGCAATAAAGAGAATTCTGATTCTGATTCTGTTAGTTCTAGTTCCGTTCTGTCTTCCAGCCTTACACATACATCTGTAGATATGCCACCTCCCACCTCCCGCCTCCCTCCCCCTCATTGGCTCTCTGAATAGGGATGGTATATGGGCAGGGACTGGGAAACAACATTGGGAAACAAAAGGGATCAGTGGTGTATCCAGTGAGGTGAAACGTTGACAACATCGCAGAGCTAGGAATGCAGCATATAGAGCAGAAACGACTATCTACACTGCATTGACAGACACTGATATCTGCTCTACCCGACACATTTCTATCTGCACGACGTTGTGTTCCACATTCCAACCTCTTAAACAGACCAAAGCGATCATTGGGGGGGGCGAGGGGGGGGGGTCAAGGGGTGAGGGAACTGGCCCGAGAGGGGTGAGGTGACATCACCATGGCAACCAGGGGGGAGGGGCAGCATGCTACGGGGGTCACGGCGTCTCTGAGCCAATCAGCAGCAGGATCTCGTGACTTATGACGAAGGTGAAGAAGTAGAGGCAGAGGTCGGCGAAGACGTCGCCCATCTTCCTGTAGGTGTCCATGGAGCGGTTGATGACCTCAGCAGGGATGCCAGACAGCAGCAGGGCGGCTGTCAGCACGGTGCTCTTTGTCTTCTTCTCCACCTGGGGGGTGGGGTAGGGTGGGGGGGGAGAAGAGGTTTAAACACCTGCTACAGGGTTTTTGTTTCTAATTATTGTCATCAATAATCACTTCCACCAAGCAGACAGGCTTATGAACGAGGGCTACAAGGTCGAGGTCTGGTGACTATTTACCCGCTACGCTCATACCCACAATCCACCTGTGGATACCGTCGTATATATATCTGACTTCATCTCATCCCTACAGATACTGTGTATTTTACACCTTTACCTGCTGTCCTCGACTACTGCTACCTACAGGGCTATACTCATGCTCTATTCTATTATTTTTATTATTATACTTTTTTTATTTATTTATTTATAGTTCATGACATAACGTGAATCGATTTCGACACAGAAATAATGAGTAAAATATTGTGTTTTAATTGTTTGTGTTTTAGATGTTTTATTTTGAAAAATGACCGGATACATCCGTCCGTGTGTGCCTCTTGACACGTGTCAAGATGCTCGTCTCGGTCACGTGATCCCAAAAATTAAGCCCACAAGTTGAGTAAGAAAAATGAGTAATAAAGAAATGACTTTGGAGAGCTTCTTTAGAAAGGGGAAAATGCCCAACGAGGAGACAAAAGAAGAAGAGCCTACGACTTAAAAAAAAAAAAAAGAAAGCTGCATTTAAAAGACTCAGAATATCAGGAGTCCTACTTAAAATACGGGTTTATCGCTACAGGTGATTCTCACGCGCCAAGCCCGCTCTGCAGAATATGTGTTGACAGGCGAGCACATGGAGCCCAAGCACCCTGCGTTAAAAGACAAGCCTTTGGAGTTTGTTTTTTAAAGGAAAAAAAACGTGAACAAGGACAGAAGCAATTACTGGTGAGTTGTATTTTTAATGCACTTTATATTTGTTTTTATGCCGGTCGTATCATTTTATTTCGTCACACACTGAAGGCCGGTCCGTGAAAATATTGTCTTACATGAAAACGGTCCGTGGCTTAGATAGACTATTCGGATTTCTGTGAGCATAATTCGTTAATGTTGAGGAACATTAGGCATAGGCTAGGTAGGTAGCGATTGTTTAGAATTAATCGCCTATACTGTGTACCCATGGACCCATTAATATTGTCTTTTATTATTTTATTATCTTTCTATTATTATTACAATGTTGCGCCATAATGGCTTGGTATCAGTAGCAAAGCGTGGGCCACTGACACTCGTCTGTTGATGGCGGGAAAGCCCCGCAATGTCATAATGCTCATAATGGCCAGACAGGACGATGACGTCATAGTAATACAACATCGTGTCTTTATTTGTTTCAGACGGAGGCGCATTTATTCGTGAGCCGAGCGAACGACCCGCATAGCTGCTGATAATTATGCGAAATATTTTAGATTTTTGAAAATCTTGCTGCCTAATAAGTTACACTTAGGTAAGTATTTAATTCATGTGTGGAGGGGGAATTTTTGTTTTGGTTTAATGTGATGTTGCCTATGTTATTACCATATATATGAATTGTAATTGCCCTGGAAAAGTAAGTAAAGTGTGGTAAAACATTGTTTAAAAAAATCACTAATAGCTGCTTTAAGCACTTTGTTGATTCCTACTCTTAATATTGTTGTTTGTTTATAGTGTGTGTGTGTGTGTGTGTGTGTGTGTGTGTGTGTGTGTGTGTGTGTGTGTGTGTGTGTGTGTGTGTGTGTGTGTGTGTGTGTGGGGGGGGGGGTTAAGATAAAGAAGAAAAGGCAGGACACACACCTATTTTGTTTGGTGTTGTAATTGTGCGTTTCTCATGTGTACTGTTTTGAAGTAAATAATTTTTACTACTTACTTTAATAAGATTTTTATTGTAATTTAAAAAAAAATGTTTTTGGAACATGATCTCTCTCCTCAGTCATGAAGGACAACGGTCTACCAAGTAAGACCACCACCCCTACCAGGCCCCCTGGGCCCCCTGGGCGATGGTTCCTCGACATCAACACGTCAAAGCCGAGAGCTGAGACGAGAACGAGGGGTTCTCTCCAGGGTTCAGGGACCTCTCCCACCGGGGTCCACCTGTTCCCTGATGTGAAGGCCATGGTGCTCCACCCCCGAAGGTACTCCAAGCCGAAGGCCACCCCGCACGCCTCCTCTGTGCCACCTACCTGGGCTCAACCTACCTGGTCTCCTCCCATCCCGCCTACCCCGCCTGGCTCTCCAGCCACCCGGCTTGCCAGACTTGGGCCTCACCGTCCATCCAACCTGGTGCACACCTCCTCTGTGCCTGCCACACAGAAGAAGGGTGGGAGGTCTCCTCCTCCCATCCTGCCTAACTCTCCCGTCACCCCGCCTGCCACCCTCGGGCCTCACTGTCCAGCCAACCTGGTGCCCGCCCCACCTGCCGAGCCCAGACCACGAGGGTGGCTAAATGTGTCTAAAAGGGCCCAGCAGCAGCAACTGATCTGGGCTAACCAGCAGAGGGGTAACGATGAGAAGCCACTTCTACGTGGCCCACAGACCATCTGCCTCGGCCGCCCATCTGACCTGGGGGGAGACGAGGGCGGCCGGTACCCTCAGCCCAGCAGCCTCCGCACGGAGCGGCCGGTCCTGCTCACCAAGAGAGCGGCCATGCAGGCGGCCGAGAGGTGCCAGACAGACACCCTAACGCCCGGATTCACCGACTTGCGCCCTGACCACCTGCGCCCGGTCAGCTGCTACCACCTGGGCTCACCAGGTGAACTCCAAGTTCACCAGGTGAACTTGGAGAGAAAATGGGCCAACAGCACAAGACGCAACTGAAGGAGGACGTCCTTTTTTTTTTTTTTTTACCCGACAAAACAAGGTTCAACCCCACGGCTCCCGGACTAGAGCCCCGTGACAGAGTTACGCTGCTGTTTATCACACCTAAACTTGTCCTGAGGGAGTCCCCCTCAGACCAGCAGTAGAGGGTACACTCTGTCAAAACATGGCTCAAAAGTGTCCTTCTCTATGGCTCAGAAACATGGAGAATGACAAAGAAAACATTGCAGAAAATCCAGACTTTCATCAACATCTGTCTGAGGCGCATCTTCAAAATCAGGTGGCCAGATAAAATCAGTAATAAGGAACTGTGGCAGAGAGGGAGCCAGGAGCCAGTAGAGAGCCAGATCAGGAGACGGAAGTGGGGATGGATTGGTCACACCCTGCGCAAACCAGCAGCTACCATCACACGACAGGCCCTGACATGGAACCCACAGGGAAAGCGGAAAAGAGGAAGGCCCAGAAACAGCTGGAAGAGGGACTCTGAGGCAGAGTTGAAGAGGCAGGGTACCAGCTGGGGAGAGGTGGAAAAGAAAGCCCAGAGCCGTGATGGATGGAGAAGAGTCGTTGATGGCCTTTGCTCTGCAAGAGATCCAACGGCATAAGTCAAGTAAGTCAAGTCTGTCAAAACAATGGCAAGGGCAGCCATGCTGTCCCGCATCCACCAATCAGCTGTCCCCATCCACCAATCAGCTGTCCCGCATCCACTAATCAGCTGTCCCCATACACCAATCAGCTGTCCCGCATCCACCAATCATCGAGGCACCAACCAGGGGGCTCATCAAGCGGACGCCAGGCAGCTGTGCCCGGGACGGCAACCCCACATAATGGGAGGATCGCGACCCACGCAGGAGGAGGGGAGCTACGTCTACGCCAGCCACGCCAGCGACGGGTGAGTACATTAAACCGAGTGTAATAACGGCTGTGATCCATGTACCAGACCGAGCGGACCCCCCCCCCCCCGAGCTACCAGCATCTGTAGGACTGTAGGCTATGGGCCAAACCCTACTGACCAGAGCACCGAGAGGGAGGGACGCAACACCCCCCCCCCCCCAGAGCCACAGAGCCGGAGCCAGAGTCCAACCTATAGCCCCGACCGAGGACCTCGGAGCAGAGAGGGTTGGGAGACCCCCCCGAAACACGAGGACAGCGGTACGGAGTACCCCCGAACCACGGAGGCGGAAGCGGAGACGGAGCCCGGCCTAACGGCCCCGGGCAAACCCCCGCCTACCCCTCCGGTGGTGGGACCTTCAGTTATCCTTCTCTACCAGAGTCTGTGCCCCATGCTGGATGCAGAACGATGCAGGAATAACTTTAAGTCATTTATGGACAGTGTGTACGCTAATAATATGCAGGGAACTTTTCCTGGATACACAGTGTACAAGGTTTTTCGCCCTTGCTTGCTTGCTTGGTCCTCGGGCCTCTCCTCGGGGGCAGGGGCCCCCCGGGGGGGGGTTTGGGGGCCGCTGCTGTGTGCTGGTAGGCAAACTGGTAGTAGTCGCTCTATGAGTAGAGGGCTGCAAGGGAATTTTCCTGGCTACACAGTGTACAGGTGTTTTTTACCTTTGCCTGCTTGCGGCTCTGTCATTATGTGAATCTTGTGAGAAATGCGCTATACAAATAAAACTTGATTTTATTTAAGTTGGACACTACGGCAGTGCTGTTTCTTAGAGTGGGCAGTGCTCCTCCTATGTTAGTAGGCATAAAATATGCAGACAAGTGCGCAATGTCTCCCGGTGTCTCTAGCTCTAGCAATTCCCCATGGTCACAGTGAGAGGGTTATCACAACACACACACACACACACACACATATATACAGTATATATCCATCCACCCACCTATCCACCCAGCCACACACACACACACTCACTCACTGAACACTTGGAACACTACACTAATACAGTGTCTTTTTTATGCACTTAATATTTGTTTTTATGCTGTATTTATAATGTATTTATCCCCCACACATGGTCCGTGAAGATATTGTCTTAGATGAAACCGGTCTGTGGTGCAAAGAAAGTTGGGGACCGCTGCTCTGGACCACTGGACCACCCCAGGCCATGTGTAGCATCTTTTTAACTCAATATCTATTCATTACATTTAACAGGGACCATGTGCAATCAAAACTGAGTCTAACTAAATCGTTTTTAGTGCATAACACATAAAACCATGGCAGTATATTCACTATACAGTATACTGTGTTTCTGTCACATTCACTGTAGGTGTGTTGCTTAACGGTACTTCATAAGTAATGAGGATTTATTGAAGGCATCTTACCTTCGGGAAATATTTGTACAATCCCATGTAGGCCAGTTCTAGGGTGAGAAATGGCGCGAATATGGACTGTAAGACAGAGGAAAAAAGACAGCATCGTTAATAAACCGTTAAAACATGCGTACAGCTTTAGATGCAGCTGGCAGCATTTCAGACAGAACAAGTGTTGGTTATTGACAGCTAGCATGCCCCCATAGAGACAGACAGACAGCTAGCATGTTCCCATAGAGACAGACAGACAGCTAGCATGTTCCCATAGAGACAGACAGACAGACAGCTAGCATGTCCCCATAGAGACAGACAGACAGCATGTTCCCATAGAGACAGACAGACAGCATGTTCCCATAGAGACAGACAGACAGACAGACAGCTAGCATGTTGCCATAGAGACAGACAGACAGACAGCATGTTCCCATAGAGACAGACAGACAGACAGCTAGCATGTTCCCATAGAGACAGACAGACAGACAGCATGTTCCCAGAGACAGACAGACAGCTAGCATGTTCCCATAGAGACAGACAGACAGACACACAGCATGTTCCCATAGAGACAGACACACAGCATGTTCCCATAGAGACAGACAGACAGCATGTTCCCATAGAGACAGACAGACAGACAGACAGCTCTTTCCAGCATAGACAGACTCACCAGGTACTTGCAGACAAACACTCTGACGAAGATGGCGAGGAGGACGCTGCCCACCATCCTGAACAGCCTGAAGGCGTCCAGCTCCTCTGGCTCGGCGTTGGCCTCCTGCGCCTGCTTCTCCTGGGCCAGCTGGCCTCGGAGCTTCATGGCGTCATCAAAGCGGGACAGGTACTTCTGGAGCCCCCTGCGCGGAGAGCGGCTGGACTCGTCCGCCTCCTGTTCTCCTCCGCCCCGTGGCCTCTGTCTGACCCCTGCCGCCCCCACCACCTCGTCCTCTAGCCCCACGCCCATCTCCCCGCCCAGCACCTCGCTGCTGTCTGGCAGGGGGGACCCCCTGCTCCCCGGGGAGTCGCCGCAGGGGTGGCCGCTATCTGGGACGAACGGGGAGAGTCTAGGGGAGGCGGAGGAGGACGCCCACGCCTCGGTTCTGTCCAAGTCGAGGTGGAACTTGGGCTCCGAGACACGTCTGGAGTCTCCTGGTGGAACAGAGAACACAGGGGTGGAACAGAGAACACAGGGGTGGCATTGGAATGAGTGGACAAGAATGTCACTGACACCCTAACCTATGAGATATTGGCAAGCTTGGAGCATGTACATTAAACAACAGTATGGAGATAGAGACACATGTATGAAGTAGCTAACACACTTCACACAGGAACAGGAATAGACTCGGAATACAGGACAGATAGATGTCCCTGGCAGAGCTGACTGGCACAGTATTAATGAAGCTAGCGAGCTGATGTCTGATTCCAATGAAATGTCAATTCGTGAGTTCAGAACGATAAGGTTCTATCTCCGTTTAGAATGAGAAGGTTATATCTCCGTTTAGAACGATAAGGTTCTATCTCCGTTTAGAATGAGAAGGTTCTATCTCCGTCTAGGGCAGTTCAGAGATATTGAGCGTCAAAGTTTTTACATTCCATTGTGTTTTGTGAGATGGAACCTTTGTATTTTATGAATTACTAACTCAGAAATGTCAACATTTTTAAAATAACACCACACAGGCATTAATGAACACCTAATGGATCAGAATATGTAAAAAAAAAAAACTCAATTTTGACCAGAAATGGAGATCCCAGAACCTTGTCATTCTAACGTCACGGTATGCTAGCTGATTGGGTCGATCGATGCTTTATTACCGTTATTCTCGTCCAGAGGTTTGCTGAAGCCCACGATCCTGTTCATCCTGTCCTCACTGTTCATGAGCAGCTTCCTCCTCCTGATCTCTGCCCTTCTTTGGGCAGCAGAAAGAGCGACTTTCTCTCCTGGGCTCTGCTGAATAGCTTCCTCCATCGACTCCATTGATACTGGTGTATTCAAGGTAACTACCTACGACACAATATTGTGATCTGTGTAGATCGTGCCACACAAATCCTCAGATTATTGCATTAGCTAGCGACAGACAGTGGGACACAACAGACTCCGAGGCCGAGCGTTGTCTGAAGTGCGCGTGTTGATGACCTCATCTTCGGAACGCCCAGGGACCAGGAGCCCCATTAGAAGCTGATCGTGGATCAGTAAAAAAAAAAAAAGAGATTTGCACCTGTCCCTCTAATAATGTCTATGGATCAAGATCAGTATTTATACACAAACACACACACACGCACACACAGGATCTCTGTGTTTTATGTGTTTTATTTCTATGTGTTTCATTTCTCAAGCTTTCGGTCGTTCATAGACCTTGTTCAGGAGTACAGCAGTGACAGGTGAATGCAGTTTTATATCCGGTTCAAACCACATCCCTTGATTAGCCAAAAGCACAACACCTGTGTCAGAAAAATTGTTGTTGCTCGACAGCAGTGAACGTTTTTTAACTGACAATAAACAGAATAAACAATAGACACTGTTGTAAGAAAGTAAAGATAGTGAAAATGTCCACAATCATCAAACGCAATAAAATACAAATCAAAGAAATAAGTCTCAGTAATTCATAACGACAGGAGAGAGCATGTGGCTCATGTTTTACTAACACTCCTCTCTAGGATGACATCACAGTCAGGGACACCTCTGATTGGCAGATCAGTATATCAGGGTGTTTAGCATCACCTGCTGGTCCAATACAGAAGTAAGGGAACAGTCTCTCAGTGAAGGTGTCTTTATGAGTGTAGATGAATGTCGTGTTTTCAGGGTCGTAGAAGGTCACCTCCCCCTGGTTGTAGTCCAGCTGTACTCTGATCCTCCGGGGTCTCCTCTTCAGAGTGATGGTGTTACCCACTACATCTGTATACTTACCATCCTGCCATGTTATAGCCCATATTCCATACTTTGGTGTTATATATGGTACCACCCCCTTTCTGTCAACTGACTCTTTAGCCACACCCATGATCCAGAAAGGATGGTCCCCCAACTCCACCTCCCAGCTGTGCAGTCCAGAGCTGAACCCCTCAGAACCCACAACAAATGGATGCTTCATGAACCGTTCTGGGTTGTCAGGGAGCTGCTGCCATGTGTCTGTACGTCTCGCACTGGTCAGATCATCAGACAGAGAGAGGCAGGGATGGAAAGTGTTGGGGTCCAGGATCACAGGAGCTTCAAAACAAAGACAGAGATATTCTACACATTATTTGATGTGCCTGTTTCCAGTACACAGTAAGAATCTGGTATAACTTTATAAGTATTCAAATCTTCTTCCAGATAGTTAATAAAGGCATTGTCAGTACTCACCGTGCTTGACGATCTCCTGCATCTTCTCCCAGACTCTGAACTGCAGGTTGCCCAGGTGTTTGGCCACGTCTATCAGCGCTCCTGAAACCTTCTCTGGGTCTGGCAGTGTGAACTGGGCTCTGGAAGAACATCCAGGAGTCAGTGCTGCTCTGGGCTTGGGCCCAGAACCCCAGAGAAGAGAGACCAGAGACAGATCACTTACCTTTTCTTACTGGCTTTGAAGTTCTGGAGAGGAACAGAAGAGAATAGTCATCAATACTAGTGATATTATTATTTTATTATTATTTCATCAGCCTTTGAATTCATTTATAATCTCTTCACATTATCTGAGGAAAAGGTGGTTCTTACCTGCAGGAAGGAGATGTCTTCAGCTTTCAGCTCCTTCTCTAAGCCTCTGATTGTGTCTGACAGTGATGATATCTGTCTGCTCAGCCCCTCAATCTTCTCCTTCATCATCTGACTCTTCTGCTCCTCTTCCTCCCTCAGTGAGGCTATCCTGGCCTCCTCTTCCTGTCGTAGAAACTGGTGAAGTTTCTCAAACCCCTCCTTAATCTGTCTCTCTGTGTGCTGGGCCTGGCTCTGGAGACAGCAAGAAGAATGTTTCTCATGATATCACCATTGTTTGTTGTTGTTTGTGCACTAACATCCTACATTACCTACTGTGGTTTTACCCATTACCACAATTAAAACTGTATGAGGAAATGTCTAGGAAATGTATGCTCTACACATACTTTTGAGTTACAAATGAGTCTGAGCAGAACAAGAAAACTTCAAATCATTGACCACAACACTTCATATGATTACACAGTACCTTAATGTGCTCTGATGTCTTATCACAGGTTTGTTTAACTTTGTTAAAGACGTCCAGCTTCTCCTGTAAGGGTTTCAGAGCTGTCTGGAGTTCCTCCTGGATTGAGACAACACTTTACTGAGGACATTTCTGGACTAATGACAGTATCTGATTACAGTGCCACTGTGCTTTCACAAAAGGGATGACTAATTAATAAGGCCATTATGAAAACATCAAGTGTCATAACTTATCGACCGCATCATTTCAAATCGTCATGCTTGTTTATTGATTTATGTATTACATTCATGTTTACCTTATGCTCCTGTGCAGCCTCGTCTACTGGGACGCAGTCATGAGATTTGTGTTTCTTTGAGGCCTGACACACCAAACAGACGGGCTGTTGATCCTCCAGACAGAAGAGCTTGAGTTTCTCACCGTGCTGACTGCAGAGCACCTGTAAGCACTTCTCTCCTGTAAGAACGCCTCACACACGTTCTTTAGATTGAGGCTAATGGGAGGGTTAGCTTTCGAGGATCTTCTCCTACAAACTGGACATTCCTGAGATCCCTTGTGTTCCCAGTATTCCTGCAGACAGGCTTTACAGAAGCTGTGGCTACATGACAGGAGGACAGGATCTTTAAAGATGTCACAGCACACAGGACAGGAGAGATCCTCCTCTGGGAGAGACGGTTTAGAAGCCATTTTTTTCATGCGATGCCAGTCCCCTCTTTTGCAAAAGCCTCTAAAGACTTTAACTTTTGACAAAGTTCTCCTGCTTTTAAAGAAACGCTTCACTAAAAAGTGAAGCAGCACTTGGAGATCGCTATTTTGATCGTGGTGTTGTCTTGTAATGGTTTAGTCTTCGGCTCTTCCCTGCTGTGTTGTAAAGCTGATAGAGCTGAACATTACAACACAGAGCTGCACTTTGCCCTCATCAGGTGGTTCAGGGTGTGCAGAGCGTGCAAAACAGGTTAGACTGTGTGTGTGTGTGTGTGTGTGTGTGTGTGTGTGTGTGTGTGTGTGTGTGTGTGTGTGTGCGTGTGATGGCATGTAGGTATGTGCATGCAGGCGTGTGTGTGTGTGTGTGTGTGTGTGTGTATGTGTATGTGTGTGTGTGTGTGTGTGTGTGTGTGTGCGTGTGATGGCATGTAGGTGTGTGCATGCAGGCGTGTGTGTGTGTGTGTGTGATGGCATGTAGGTGTGTGCATGCAGGCGTGTGTGTGTGTGTGTATGTGTGTGTGTGTGTGTGTGTGTGCGTGCGTGTGTGTGTGTGTGTGTGTTTAGTTTATAGTTTTGAGGACAGTCTCTCTTAACAGCAGTAAAGCATTACATGGAGCAACTTTAGCCTACCGGTACATGGCTAATTTCCAGCTGTCTGTGTGTCGGGGGAGGGGGGGGGGCATCAGGTCTGTGTGAGTGTGTGTGGGGGGGGGGGGAGTCAGGCGGGCGGGGGGCGTCAGGCCCTAACACGTTAGCCCTAACACTAACACTATGAGCAGATTTAGTGTTCAGTTAGACATTTTAGAATATTGTTGATAGTAGAATCAGGATGCAGTCCTGACAGAATCAATAAATGATAAAACAGAGACACAAAGCCTTTATAAAGCCTTTATTAACGGGTCTGATTATCAACACAGCTCAATACAGCACTTCCTCCTCACACAGGAAGCACGAAGTCCCTGATCCTCCTTCTTCTTCGGCCTATGGGTTGTTGTTTCCTCTCCACTCCACCAGGCTCGGGGCCGAGGGGCTACCCTTTTACCACCCCGAGACCTGGTTGAGGGGCTACCCTTTTACCACCCCGAGACCTGGTTGAGGGGCTACCCTTTTACCACCCCGAGACCAGGTTGAGGGGCTACCCTTTTACCACCCCGAGACCTGGTTGAGGGGCTACCCTTTTACCACCCCGAGACCTGGTTGAGGGGCTACCCTTTTACCACCCCGAGACCAGGTTGAGGGTCTACCCTTTTACCACCCCGAGACCAGGTTGAGGGGCTACCCTTTTACCACCCCGAGACCTGGTTGAGGGGCTACCCTTTTACCACCCCGAGACCTGGTTGAGGGGCTAACCTTTTACCACCCCGAGACCAGGTTGAGGGGCTACCCTTTTACCACCCCGAGACCTGGTTGAGGGGCTACCCTTTTACCACCCCGAGACCTGGTTGAGGGGCTACCCTTTTACCACCCCGAGACCTGGTTGAGGGGCTCACCCGGGCTATATTTCTGGACACCCCTCCAGAAGCCACGTCATCGTCTCGTCATCTAATACCAACAGACCATGCATCCCGTTGGGTGGGTGGTACACCGGGCAATCCAGGATAACATGGTCTGCGGTTTGGTCCTCTGCGCCACACTCGCACGACGCATTTGGCCCCATCTGTGCATTGATGAGCGGAAACGCCTGACGCCGGTCCGGAGACGATTGAGCCTCACCCAGGACAACACACACACACACACACACAGGTTCACAGGTCACATTAATACAGACATGCCTAATGCTGTTAAACCTGACCTTATGGCTCATCCTGGTATCTCCTCCTACATTGTCCTTTAATTTGCAGGAACCTCTGAACCTACCATCTAACTGTAATTGGTCTCCTCTCCTTGGTTGTTGTTCATAGGAAGTGTTCTTGAACCGTATCCAAGCAACTGCAGATTGGATAATATTAGACCACTCATCTCACTAATAGGCCCACTTGATGAAGCAGGTTCAGTGGTGTCATTATTAATATGACATCATAAACATGGACCACAACGAGCACTCAACAAAAGCCAACAACACACGTTTATAGAACTATCATTTATTCATTTTTAGAAATGTACACACATTAACACAAAGAGACACACAAGTACAAATAATGTCTTAGGTTCATTAAGACAGGCTCCGTCCAGTCTAGACTCGAGAGAGAGAAGGACAGACAGCATTCAGCAACATCCCCCGGGTTTGTCAAGAGTACAAAGTAGCTTAGCATAAGAAGCTAGTTGATAGGACTGTATACTCCCCACCACCCCAGGACCATGTAAGGCTGAGTATTACGTTTTTATGGGATGTTAGCTAACTTCTGTTACATAATAATAACAGGTGACATCTTTACATTCAAGAGTATCTTCCTTCATTCTTTCTTAGGTTCTATAGAAATAACATAATTCTGACGGTAGGAATTCTGTTAAATATTTGGATATTCATATCCCGTTCCCCGTCACCATCTATATTACATTTAAATGTGGTTGTGACCGTTTGAACTTGATATGTTATTGAATATGATCAAAAGCATGTTGTGGAGATCCAAGCTTTTTCAGATGGAAAAGCATAGCTTATGAGGTACCAGCTCTGCTAACTGTACCCTCCATGACACAAACCACAACTAGTTTTTTTTTTTTAAAAAGTCCCAAACATTTTATTTTCTTAGCGTCATATCACCTTAATATGTTCATACTAAAATCATCAATTCTTTTACCATTATAATGTAGTCTTTTCAATATACAAGTATCAATAAGCATGATTAAAAGATCAACAATGGCTTTGTTATGTCTGATAAAGAATTTCCCATATCCTATTATATTAAAATATTTCATATATAGTGTCTGTATTTAAACAGAGGCTTAACAATAAAAAGTGAGTTCCCATACAAGGCAATTACAGAATTTAATCAGATTGGGATTCTCATAAATTAAACAAAAACAAACAAAACAATGACAGCTTCAGAGGTGTTTTGAATGTCGAGAGGGAAGGGGGGGGCGGGGGGGTGAAGAGAGAGAGAGAGAGAGAGAGAGAGAGAGAGAGAGAGAGAGAGAGAAAGAGAGTGAGTGAGTCTTTGACGGACAGACCAGACCCAAGACAAGATGAAACATTGTTTTCCATTGCTTAGTCAAGACATTCAAAGGCAGCAAATCATAGAGCTCGGTTCACCTTCAAACTTCAATATATTTCTGCCTTTACAATATAAGCCTAGAGAGGTTTGTTCGACACACAATGATAATAACCAAGATAAAAAGCACACACATCTCTGTCCTTCCCCACTAAGACTAGAGAGTATTATTACTATAGTTTGAGTTATACTGTATTCTTATGCTCGAGGTGACATCCAATAATAACAGTCCTTTGTGGGCAGACGATTCTCCTCCACATGGCCTTTATGCATGATACATATATTACTTTATTAGCAAAAAGACAACTGTGCTTCTGTGAACAAAACAAAAAAAGAAAATAAGATTCCACACATCGACTGCCTGCACTGTTCTGAAATTGTACTGAAAGGATCCCTCTCTTAGAAAGCACTGTTCTCTAGAATAAACACTGATTCGCTCCATCATGGACATTACATACATCATCATACGGGTTTGTTTTCCTGGTTTCAACAAACTGTTCCAGCAGAAAAGAGCCAAATCAGCAGCGTCAAAATCAGTCCACGTCTGTCTGTCCTGTAAGTCCTTGCCAACAACTTAATAAAGTTTGATTCGTTTTGAATGAATGTTTTTGCGCTGATAGGGGAAGGGTGTGTGTGTGTGTGTATGTGGGGGGGGGGGGGGGGGGGGGGAGCGGTTCTTCAGGAATCCTCAGGGTAGGCGGGAAAAGTAGTGAGCCACGCACACCGCTGAAGAAGAGGAGTGGTGTGAGAGGGGGGGGGGTGGGCAGTCCTGAACTGGTGCAGTCCTCCCACTGTCCACACACCCACGGGCACGCACACACACAGTCACGCACACGCGCACACACACGGGCACACACACACACACACACACACACACAGCTCCCCCCCCCTCCCATCAGTGTGAGGTCTCCTGACTCAGACCTCGGGGCTACTTGGAGACCTGCTGCTGGACGTGGAGGAGGAACTCGTAGTAGGACAGGGCCGACTCTGTCCGGTCCTCGATCATGCTCTGCATAAAGTTGGCCTTCAGCGGGCTCTCATCCCTGGAGGAGGAGACACAGTAGTACATCATCATCATCACCATCATCATCATTATCACCATCAAATGTTTTACATACAGTGGGGGGGAAATCTTCAACACAACAATTTTATTTTTAATTCAACATATGTCCATTGTAGCTATTCACAGGAAATTTTAACCAGACATTGTTATTAACTCAATAAAACTACACAGCTAAAAATAAATAAAAGGTAACTCTCCACTCCAATGCAGAACAAACAAAATTCAGGTGCAATAAAGGGGAATGACACAGGGAACAAGTATTGAATACTAATTTCCCCCACTGTACATACTTTGCTTCATTAAAAAAACAACTCTGAGCCATTTCACAATGCAGGTCAGCTGACTCCCCTCTGTCAGCAGGTTACCAGCCATCGGCTGACTCAGTCAACGAGTTCAGATCGATCTCAATACTACTGGGTGTATCTGTGGGCATGTTTGACTAGGGTAAACAATAAACATATGAGAGCCTATGAGACCCGGTGGCCTACGTTCCCTGGTTTGGTGGGGCGTTGCCATGCCTACGTTCCCTGGTCTGGTGGGGCGTTGCCATGACTATGTTCCCTGGTCTGGGGGAGCGTTGCCATGACTATGTTCCCTGGTCTGGGGGAGCGTTGCCATGACTATGTTCCCTGGTCTGGGGGAGCGTTGCCATGACTATGTTCCCTGGTCTGGGGGAGCGTTGCCATGACTATGTTCCCTGGTCTGGGGGAGCGTTGCCATGACTATGTTCCCTGGTCTGGGGGAGTGTTGCTATGGCTACGTTCCCTGGTCTGGGGGAGCATTGCCGTGGTAAGTTCCCTGGTCTGGGGGAGTGTTGCTATGGCTATGTTCCCTGGTCTGGGGGAGCGTTGCCATGACTATGTTCCCTGGTCTGGGGGAGCGTTGCCGTGGTAAGTTCCCTGGTCTGGGGGAGTGTTGCTATGGCTACGTTCCCTGGTCTGGTGGAGTGTTGCCGTGGCTACGTTCCCTGGTCTGGGGGAGCGTTGCCGTGCCTACCTGATGACGTGCAGGGTGGGGTAGAAGGGTCTCTGTTCCCTCAGCCAGCTGATGAAGCCTCTGGTCCTCTGGGACTCTGGGGTCTCCAGCTCCGGCAGCACCGTCTGTCCCAAACACAACACACACACACGCCTGGTCAGCTACACACGCCTTCTGTGTATGTGTGTGTGTGTGCGGTTCTGTGTGTGCACGTGTGTGTGTGTGCCCATGTGTGCGTGCCCGTGTGTGTGTGCTCGTGTGTGCGTGCTCGTGTGTGTGCGTGTGTGTGTGTGTTTGCCCGTGTGTGCGCGCGCGTTTCTGTGAGTGTGTGTGTGCGCGCAATAGTTTTGGTGAGACTGGGGGTTTCTGAGTGTTTTTTTTCTGTGTGCGTGTTTTCAGTGTGAGTGCATGTTTCTGTGCTTTCTCACGCATGTGTGTGTGTGTGTGTGTGCATGTTTCTGTGCTTGCTTGTGTGTGTGTGTGTGTGTGTAGCGGGCTCAGGACTCTCACCATGTTCTGAGGCAGCGCGGCGCAGTTCTGGACCCCCAGCACCTGAGAGAGGAAGGCGGGGGTGCAGTTCCTCCCCACCCACAGATAGAGCACCTGTCAGGGAAGAAGCAGCCGGAGTCAGAGGGTTCACCTGGGGTCACCTGACATACAGTCTTTACATTTACCAGACGCGTTTATCCAGAGAGATTTACAACAAATACATTTGTCTGAGTAAGTGAATCATCTATCCATCAAGTCATAGCAAGAAAAAGCAATCTATGTCAGGATGTTAGGACCAGGGGCCATTGGCAGTTGCAATGCTGGAAGAAGGAAGATTTTTTTTGTGTGTGTGTTTTATGTATTTACAGTAGAGAAACTGTACAGGGGGGTAGTGGGGATGAGGAGGTCTTTAGGAGGGACAGTTAAGACGTAGCCTGAAGAGATGGAGGTCTTCAATCTACTTTTCTCTCACTGGCCAGCACACGAATATCCGCAATGGGGTATATCTATACCTTTTGTATGATAAATATAATGTTTGATATCTTTAAATCATAATCATTAGCCATTTCATGTGTTTTCTGTGTTTCAAAATGTGCAATGTTGGGACAATATTTGACTAAACTGAATCATCCTCCATCATCATCATCGTCATCATTCTCATCATCATCATCGTCCAACTCACCGAGCCAGCGTCCATGAGGAAGGCTCCCTCTCTGCTCAGCTTCTCCACAGACAGCTGCTGTACCCTGGGCTGGGGGACGGTGCGCTCACTGATGTTCAGAGCCCCCTGCGGAGGAAGGGACGATGGATTGAGGAAGAAAGAGAAAGAAAAAAAATACAGGTTAACACCACAGAGGAAAGGTCAATACTCCTAAAGAACAGGTGGAAGCAGACATGCACATAATGCCCTGCGTTCCACTGCTTCATAGAGGGGCTTTCCTCCACATGTAGGGCTTCATATTGATTGATCACTTATCTTCCTGTTCAGTTCAGAATAGATTTCAAGATCCTTCTGCTTGTTTATAAAGCTCTCACTGGCACAGCACCAGAATATTTGAAAGACCTTTTGCTAGCATATCAGCCCAATAGAGCTCTCAGGTCTTCTGACGCTGGTTTTCTCTCTGTGTACCACATGTACAAAAGAAGAGATTTGGTGAGGCTGCATTCTCATCTTATGCACCCAGATTGTGGAATGCACTGCCAGTTTACATTAGGGATGCAACCTCTGCAAATATGTTCAAGTCAAGACTAAAAACCCATCTTTTCAATATTGCCTTTAAATGACTAAATAATTTAATTAAGATTATATAATGATTAAAGCACTTTGAGCTGCAATGTTTGCAGGAAAAGTGCTACACAAATAAAGTTATTATTATTATTATTATATAGCATGTGAGGGACCTGCTATAGAAACAGTCATGTTATTCATGTTGTTATGTAGCATTATAATCATCTATAGATCTGCAGTGGATAAAGGACATGGGCTATACAAGTAAAGCCCTATTCATAATATTCATCATCATCTCCAGCTCTGATGTAATATAATATATGCCATTTAGCTGACGCTTGTATCCAAAGCAACTTACATTGCAGTGAGTGCAGATTTGTTTTTGGTATATATGGTCCCAGCGGGAATCGAACCCACAACCTAAGCATTGTTAGCACTGTGTGTGTGTGTGTGTGTGTGTGTGTGTGTGCATGACTGGTGTGTGTGGTGCGGGTGCGTGTGTGTGTGCGCACATGAGTGTTGTGGTGTGTGTGTGCGCATGAGTGGTGTGGTGTGTGCGTATGAGTGGTGTGGTGTGTGTGTGTGTGTGTGTGTGTGTGTGTGTGTGTGTGTGTGGTGTGGGTGCGTGTATGTGCATATGTGTGTGGTGTGTGTGTGTGTGTGTGTGTGTGTGTGTGTGTGTGTGCATGACTGGTGTGTGTGGTGCGGGTGCGTGTGTGTGTGCGCACATGAGTGTTGTGGTGTGTGTGTGTGCATGAGTGGTGTGGTGTGTGCGTATGAGTGGTGTGGTGTGTGTGTGTATGTGTGTGGTGCGGGTGCGTGTGTGTGTGCGCAGATGAGTGTTGTGGTGTGTGTATGTGTGTGTGTGGTGTGTGTGTGTGTGTGTGTGCGCATGAGTGGTGTGGTGTGTGCGTATGAGTGGTGGTGTGGTGTGTGTGTGTGTGTGTGTATGTATGTGTGTGTGTGTGTGTGTGGGGTGTGGGTGCGTGTATGTGCATATGTGTGTGGTGTGTGTGCGTGTGCGTGCGGTGTGTGTGTGTGTGTGCGTGCGTGTATATGCATATGTGTGTGTGTGTGTGTGTGTGTGTTGGCCCTCTCACCTCATCAGAGAGGTCGTCCATGCGGTACAGCGCTGGGTGGATCATCAGCATCACGTAGGCCAGCGGCTGGTGCTTCAGCTGGCACATGGCGAACACACGGTCGTCCAGCCTGGTGCTGGTCCCCGTCCTGAAGGCCACCTGAGGAGGTCAGAGGTCACAAACCGCAGGTCAGAGAGCAGAAACACCTCTACTGTAACACCTCGCACCGTCTACATTATCATGGCTTTTTTTTTTTTTTTTACTTTGCGGCTATCTGGTTAGATGACAAACTACATTTTGTTGTAAAGTACTTGTGCTCTGTATAGTCTGGGTGGGGTGTAGGGACTAGGGGTTAGTCTGGGTGGAGTGTAGGGGGTAGGGGTCGGTCTGGGTGGAGTGTAGGGGTCAGTCTGGGGGGGGTGCGTACCTGTTTGAGCAGGGCCAGGATGTAGAGGGGGAACAGGCGGAGGCAGGCGGGGGCCAGGAGGCCCGGCTGCTGGATGGTCAGCACCGAGGTCCGGTACGACGTCAGGGAGTCGATGGCGGCGTTGGTCATCGCGTCGCGGGCGTCACTCAGACTGGCCGTCACAGAGCGGTCCACAGCTGGAGGGGAGAGGAGAGACACACACAAAAAATGTTTACAAACACATTCCATATTGTCATCTACTGTAATGGACCTATCGCTAACCCACGCCCCCTTTGAAAACTCAGACAAACAAACAACGCTTCACTGACAGTGACTGACTGACTGACCGTGACTGAATGACATTCAATGACTTACAATGGCAGGAGTTGGCTGATTTCTGATTTACCACAGCAAGTAATAGACATGTTTTTTAAAGAAGAAAGAATATTTTGTGAGTTTTCTGCCTGTCGTGACTTGCTGTGATATGATTGGACAATTAGCGATAGGTCAATTTTTCATCTCAAGGTTCAAGGCAGAGTGGTTGTCTTGTAATGAAGTTTTACAGTTAAGTGGCCGTGGTTTATTTAAGAACATTTAGTATAGTCATCTGGTTCATTCCTCTCTGGTTAGTTTTGCATCACAATCAAGTACAGCCAGTTCCCCATGTGAGCGGCCCTGGAGCGGCTGTGTAAACCTCATAGACTCTCCCCTCAGAATCAACATCACACAATTAGTCACTGTGACATTCTGCAAGGTCATGGTTACCAGGCAACCGGAGCTGCCATCATCACTCACGACCATCTGGCAACACAAATTAGGCAGTGTGTGTGTGTGTGTGTGTGTGTGTGTGTGTGTGTGTGGTTGACAAGTCTGTTATGAATATGAGAAACGTACATTGAAAGGAAGATCTGACAACGTAAGGATACTCTTGTTACTGTACGATGGCAATAATCCTACATGCCACAATAACACCAAGTAGAACACCTGGGTCATACTGTACATATGGCCAATAGGAAGCAATTGTCCAAAAAGTGCAAACCTTTCACGTATTCAACATAACATTACACAACACAACATATTATGTATTTGCCTTGGGGCTCCAATGTGGTGGAGCAACCAGTGCTGACTGGGCAGAGCAAAAACAACAACTCAGAATAGATGTGTATTATATTCTACCTTGTCCGTAACAATGTTTCTGAGAAAACACTGTTCAGTAAACTAACCCTAACCCTGAAAATGCATTTGTATATCATGGAAATAGTGATATTCAAAACTCCCATTGGAATATTCCCCCTGTGCTTCTATTAGAAGTAATGAAGGGAGTGGCCTGGGGTGGTCCAGTGGTCTACAGTGCACACGTCAGCATGCCCATGTCAGCATGGGTTAGAATCCGACCCATGCCCTGCTGACATACCCTCCAGTGTTTCCTCTATATGCATTTATTCGTGGCGGGCCGCCACCAAAGAATTTCCTCCGCCACCATTGCCACAATGTTGCAATTAACCTCGTCGTTTGTGTTCGCACTGCAATCGAGACTGAATCTCTCAACAGGCGCGCGGCGACGCGCTTTCAAAACTGGCTGCGTTCGTAAATTCACTCAGGAAATCCGATCAGCACTCGTGGAATGCCTCTCGTCCAATCAAATGACTCGGTTTCTCTATGACGTCGGGCCCAGTGTGCGCTCCAGCGCTCTCAGAGCGACTTTACGAACTCAACCTTACACTCATCTAGCTAGTTAGCTTAGCAGTCGTAGCTCAATGGAGTGAGAAGCAGAGTTGTTGCCTTGTTGAAAACATATTCAGACTCCCCAGCTGTTCTACACGAGTTTATGACATGCAGCTGTATCATGCGGTGGTAGTACTAAACCCTCGTTGTGTATTGTTTGTTTTGCCGTGGAAATGAAACATTTATGTGTCTTACAACAACTCATGTGCGTGTAAAAAGCCGGTAAACGGATTTCTCTCTTCGCCCGTCGCCGGTGCTTAATCCCGTATCCTAATCGAAAATGCAACATCATCAGCGACGACTGTGGGTTATTGAATTTACTGCTGTTCTCTGGTTCATGTTCTTATACCAGTGCTCAGTATAGAGTATTTTAAATGAACATTCGTAATGTAGTCTAGTCTCTGATGTTCATGGTCAACTAAATCAGGCTATTTTGTGAAACAAATAATGTTCCCGAGCAGCCTCGCATCTAACGCTAGCTTCGAACTATTGAGCATAAACGTTGGTAAATGTCACAAACGACACAGTATTGGCAGGGGGAAAGAAGGGGTATTGTTTAAGTGGGTATTGCGTGGGTAAAGTGAAATTACGTCTTTGTTTTGAGCGCGCGTGCGCGTTTTATGCGCGTGCATGCGAGAAAAAAATTTGAGCGCGATGCGCGCGCGAATGAGGACTCCCCCCCGCCACCATTGTGAAAAATCCTGGAGGAAACACTGCCCTCTTCTCCTTACTTTCCTGTCTATCTTCACTATCTCTATCCAATAAAATGAAAAATATGAGTGAAATAACCTTAAAAATAAAAGAAATATGAAGGTAAAAGTGGCAGACTTTGCACTCATTTTAGCACATGCTAACTGGAGTGCTAGGTCTGCTAACACCATGCTATACAGTACATACCCATGCTAATTGGAGCGCTAGGTCGGCTAACACTATGCTATACAGTACATACCCTTGCTAACTGGAGCGCTAGGTCTGCTAACACCATGCTATACAGTACATACCCATGCTAGCCAGCAGCCCTGTGATGGCCTGGACGTCGGCCCCGGCGAAGATGTCTGACAGCGAGTTGACGACAGGCAAACACATGGTGTGGACGCGGATCCTCCTCTCTCCTGGGGAACAGCAGGGGGACGTTAAGGTGTGTACACACACAGACACACAGACACAAACACACCCACACAGACACACACACACACACCCAAGCAAACAAACACACACACACACACACACACACCCAAGGAAACAAACACACACCCAAGGAAACAAACACACACGCAAACACATTCTACCGTGTGCCACATTTACAAATGTACACAAACAGTGTACCTTGTGTCATGTTTACACTTACACATGTTTACACACACACGCACACGCGCACACACACACACACACACACACACGCACACACACAGTGGTCCTCTACCTTTGCTGGACGTGTAGAGCAGGGCTGCCTGGAAGGAGACAGACTGCATGTCCACCAGGTTGTCCTCGATGGACATCTGCACAGCGAAGCCGGCGTCCGGGTTGACGTTGGGCAGAGACAGCAGGTCCGTAGAGCGGACGAAGAAGTTCCCGTGGAACGTGTGGATGGACATACCTGGAGGGTGAGGGTTAGGGTTAGGGTTAGGGTTAGACCTGGAGGAGCGCAGCAGTTGGACACAGTGTTTGCACCCTAACAGGCGCAGTCAACGTACTGAATGCAGCAAAGTGCCGGTTTCACCGACAAGGCTTAAGCCTAGCCCAGGGGGATATTCCATCACAGATGGACATACCTGGAGGAGCGCAGCAGTTAGACACAGTGTTCACACCCTAACTGTTGTTTTTCCAGACCGCAGCGAACTAAGAGCCGGTTTCACAGACAAGGCCTAGTCCAGGGGGGGTATTCCATCAAAGTCGCTAAAGGAAAATCTAGGCTTATTTTTGATGAGTCTCACGAGATTTTTTTAAAAACAAGCCCAGATTTTTCTTTTTTATAAATCTTGTGAGAGGTATCAAAATAAGCCTAGACTTTCCTTTAGCGAGGTTGATGGAATACCCCCCTGGACTAAATCACCCTTATGTCAAATCTCCATTGGAGACGGTTCTTAGTCTAGGACTAGGCTTAGGCCTAACGAGCATAACAGGAACTACTTGGCGTCGGCCAATAGAAAGCTGCGCCGCTCTTCCTTATAAGAACACTCGAAACACTGATGTGGTCTGACCGACCTATGACGACCCCGTGCCCTGTGTGACCTCTGACCTTTGGTGCAGCGTATCCTCATGACGGCCTCGAAGCCGATCTTGCGGGTGATGTATCGCTTCAGATCCTTCTGGAAGCGCTCCACCTGGGCGGGGTTGTGCTGCTGGTGGTAGGAGGGGTAGTAGTACACGCTGCCTGCTGAATACCTGGATATGCAGCCTGGAAGGGGGGGAGAGAAAGAAGATGGAGGGGGAGGTAGGAGAGAGCGAGGAGATGGAGGGGGAGGTAGGAGAGAGAGAGGAGATGGAGAGGGAGGTAGGAGAGAGAGGAGATGGAGAGGGAGGTAGGAGAGAGAGAGGAGATGGAGGGGGAGGTAGGAGAGAGAGAGGAGATGGAGGTAGGAGAGAGAGAGGAGATGGAGAGGGAGGTAGGAGAGAGAGAGGAGATGGAGGGGGAGGTAGGAGAGAGAGAGGAGATGGAGAGGGAGGTAGGAGAGAAAGAGGAGATGGAGGGGGAGGTAGGAGAGAGAGGAGATGGAGAGGGAGGTAGGAGAGAGAGAGGGATGGAGGTAGGAGATGGAGAGGTGATGAAAAAGGGGATGAAGAGGGAAAGAGAGAGAGGGATGAAGAGAAAATTACATCACACATCAACTTTTGATTCGTGAGGTAAGGTGAGTTCACCTCATGATTAAATCACACACACGAACGATTATGGAACAACAACAGTGATGCTGCTTTACTTTACTACATTACCCACAACTCTGCACGATATTCGTATCTTCACAATTCCATCCCTATTACTAAATGTTCTTATTTTCCAATAAGTAGGGATCATAATCAGCCCCCCCCCCCACCTCCTCCTCCTCCAGCTAACCCCCTCGATTGACCCCTCAGAGCCACCATCCAGCCACTCACCCAGAGAGGCCAGGTCACAGTACTGAGAGCTCAGCAGGAACAGGTCCACCGCCACCTGCTGCCCTGAGCAGTCCAGAGCCAGCTTCTTGTAGAAGTCTGTGGCGGGAGACAGGTGCTGGATGTCCTGGGGAGGCAACAACAGACCCACGGGCCCCGGCGTTAGAAGGAATACTGCCGCAGCTCAGCTCAGGGGAGCTGGTACACAGACGCATTAAGTCGCTTGATAGAAGTGGTCCCTCGTGGCTGAAGCGACGGCCAAACACACGCCGTTTCATGTCTTTGTTGTTTGAGAGATCGATTTGAAGATCTTACCAATTGAATTGAACCCTGCCGCAGGAGAGCCTCCCTCTCTCTCCCTCCCTCCATCACTCCCTCCATCCGTCCGTCTCTCCCTCCCTCCCTCCATCCATCTCTCCCTCCATCACTCCCTCCCTCCCTCCGTCCTTCTCTTCCTCCCTCCATCACTCCCTCCCTCCCTCTGTCCTTCTCTTCCTCCCTCCATCACTCCCTCCCTCCCTCCTTCCATCCATCCATCCCTCCTTCCATCCATCCATCCATCCTCCCTCCCTCCCTCCCTCCCTCTTTCCATCCATCACTCCGTCCGTCCTTCCCTTCTTCCATCCCTCTCCCTCCCTCCCTCCCTTCGTCCTTCTCTTCCTCCCTCCATCCATCACTCCCTCCCTCCATCCCTCCGTCCCTTCATCCATCCCTCTCTCCATCCCTCCTTCCCTTCTTCCATCCCTCTCTCCATCCCTCCTTCCCTCCATCCCTTACCTTAGCTGAGGCCCTCTGGTTGGGGTCTTCTCTGGACTTGAGGGCCCCTACGCCCAGGCTGGGCAGCTGGGTCTGGAAGACGGAGACGCGGCCCCCCGTGGGGGACAGCAGCTTGAAGGCGGCCTGCAGGGAGGGGCCCAGGGCCGACTGGGTCTCCATGGTCTTGCTGAACATCTGGGGCAGGCTCTTCAGCAGGTCCAGGACCAACTGTGGTGGGAGAAGAAGAAGAAAGTGAGGGAATTTAACTTGAGGCTGTGGCGCAGGAGGTAGAGCTGCCGTCTAATAATCGCAAGATGGGCAGATATCGGCGGTTCGATCCCCGGCTGGCCACATGGGCAAGGGCTGGCCTTGGGCAAGACACTGAACCCCAAAATTGCTCCCAGTGAGCGGGCCGGCCGGCGCCTTGCACGGTAGCTTGCCGCCATTGGTGTGTGAATGGGTGTGTGTGTGAACGGGTGAATGAGAGGCCGTTGTAAAGCGCTTTGGATAAAGGCGCTATAGAAGTGCTGTCCATTTACCAAAAGAACGTCAAAAACACTTCCAATAAGTTTGTTATGAAAATCAGAGGAAGAGAGGTTCGGGGGGGGGGGGGGGGGGGGAATATGACACATTGAGAAAACATTCTTTTGATGTATTGTCACAGTGATGCGGGTCGCTTTGACAGCTGACTCAAAATATTTTCATTTGAATGGGAGAAAATGTTCATACGTCCTTGTTTTAGCATATGGAGATGGAACTCTGTCAGATACATGAGAGTGGTATATACAGAGTGGTTCATTGTAGGCGTCAACAGAACCCACAACACAGACTGAACTGACAACAGAGGGGTTGCTTACCTCTTTGCATTCATTGAGGTTCACTAAAAGGCTGTCTGGTGTTGGTAAAAATATATCTGGAAGAAAAGAGGTACAAAAACAAAAAAACAGATAGTTTAAAATGGCAGGAAATGATGAAATTCAGCCTTTCAATAGACTGGTTGTGTGTTCCAACATCCAGACCACTAAGAACCAGACAATGAATAGGATTCATAGTTGCAGGCCATGGATTCATAGTTGCATGCTAGTGGCCATATTGGAATTTGGCCAATTATTCTAAAAGAATGAGGTCATCTGGACACCACCACAGACCGCTGAAGTCCTGCTGCACCCCCAGCCCTAACTCCTTCTCCACCACCAGGCCAGCTGAGGTCCTGGTCCCCCCCCAGCCCTAGCTCCTTCTCCAACACCAGCCCAGCTGAAGTCCTGGTACCCCCAGCCCCCTTTCCAACACCAGCCCAGTTGAAGTCCTGGTACCCCCCCCCCCCCCCACCCCCCCACCCCAGTCTCACCTTCGATGTCGGACACAATGAGCATCTGGGGTTGGGACAGGCCCTCCTGGAGGTTGTAGAAGTGGATGGTGCTGTCAAACGTGATGAAGCCGATCTTCGTCCTCGAGTCTCCAGGTAGCCTGGAACAAACACGCGCGCGCGCACACACACACACACACACACACACACACACACACACACACACACACACACACACACACACAGTAAACTGACAGTCACAGGAAAACAACCAATACAACACACAGTTCTCCATCACACAGGGTAAGAGCATCTCTTCTGGGACTAAAAGGTAAATGGTGAAGTTAAATTGATATACAAACGCCTTGATGTTCAAGTTAAATTCATACAAATATGTACTGATGTTCAAGTTAAATTCATACAAATATGTACTGATGTTCAAGTTAAATTCATACAAATATGTACTGATGTTTAAGGTAAATGGATATACATACGAATTGAGGTTCTCCAGCAGCGACTGACAGACAACGTCTAAATATCCCGTCTCCACAGCATTGTGGGATACGTCCAGGACAAAGAGATAAACAGCCGGCTGCGGGGGTCTCAGCTGAGGATGACAGGGGGGCCACAGGGTCAACACAGAGCCAGGCTGAGTTGCCTTGGCAACACATTCACCACAGATGAAGTAACAAAAGAGAGACGACATTGAGAAGAAACTACCACAGTTCAGGTCAGCCCTGTAGAGACTCTGACAGGCTGACAGTACACACACGGACACGGAGAGAGACACACAGACAGAGACGCACAAAACATGCCCTGAGAGACTCTACAGACTGACAGTAGAGAGAGAGAGAGAAAGAGAGAGAAGAGAGAGAGAGAGTAGAGAGAGAGAGACAGAGAGAGAGAGAGAGAGAAAGAGAGAGAGAGTAGAGAGAGTAGAGAGACAGAGAGAGTAGAGAGAGTAGAGAGAGAGAGACACACCACACACAATAATTACAACTTCAGTAAACCTCAATGGAATCTCTTTCTGATCAGAACAGTAGATGATAGTAGGGAGGAAGCTAAAACGGTAGCCACAAGGCTAACCACCCGGACCTCAGACAGGAGGCAGGTCAGAGGTCGGTCTGGCGGTGAGTCTCACCATGTACTCTGACGGGGCGATAAACTCGATGGTGGCGTTCTGGACCTCCGGCCGTTTGTGAGGCTCTCCATACGATCTGCTGACGGGGTTGTACATGAACTCCTCCGGCACTGCTCAGAGAACACACACACACACACACGACACACAGTTATTATCTCCTGTCAGAGAAGCACTGGGCTAGTCTTCCATCACTGCAAACATGTCATGATTAGGTCTTCATCATCATCATCATTATTATCATCATCCTCCTCCTCACCGTCGTTGACCCGGTAGCAGAGGTTACACTTCCACCTCCGCTGGTCCAGGAAGGTGACAAAGGGGTTAATGTAGGTCCTGCAGGACCGACACCTGACGATGGTGCTGGAGGTCACCACTGGCAGTTGCTGCACACACACACACACACACAAACTTTAAAGCATAGCATTGTTTTTTTGTTTTTTTTCACACATGGGCTTGAACGTTTCCACACTTCACAGTAAAGCCAAATCTCAAACTGTTCATCCACTACTAACTGTTCATCCACTACTACCGACATTAGATGAAGAGGCGTCTGTCTGTGCAAGCCTTCTATCTGTGTAAGCCTTCTATCTGTGCAAGCTTTCTATCTGTGCAAGCCTTCTATCTGTGCACGCCTTCAGCCACAGTGGGACTTTTACCGAGAGGTCTTTGAAGGGGTGCAGCAGCAGGCCGAGGGGCAGCTTGGCTTTGTTCAACAGAGACTGGGTCTGGGGGATGCTGGTCAGGGTGCTGCGGAAGACCCTGGACGGAGGAGAGGAGGAGGAGAAAACACACAGAACAGGTCAATATCAGGGGGCTGCTACTGAGAACACTGGCTAAATGAAGTCTAGAGACGGTCCTGATGCATTCATCATTATGACAAGATGAATGACTTTGAGTGCGTGTGTGTTTTGGGGATGATTCAATTGGCTCCATTGGTACCAGGGAAACGAAAACCCCCAAAAAGTGCAGCTCAAGCATTTGACAAATCCTAATCCTAGACGAAAAAGCAACAATCTCCATTTTTATTTTACATTGAACGTGTGATTTAGTCCAGGACTAATTGAGGCCGTGGCTGTGGAACTGGTCCGTACTGTAGGAGGTCCTGCCCAGGCCTCCACGTGGGTCTAGGTTCTAAGTTCTAGGTTCTAGGTTCTAGGTCCACTCACTCTGGGTTGCAGTTGATCTTCTGCAGGTCCTGGGAGAGGCAGGGTGTGGGGGGGATGACGGGGCCGGGGGGGAGGAGGTTCCTCTCCTGCAGCAGGTTGACCACCCTCAGGGCCTCGGGGGTGTGGGACTGCAGACTTAACCCAGCCAGGGAGGAGCTCAGCTGGGCGGGGCCTGGGGGCTGAGGGGGACCAGACATAGAACAGCATGGTTAGTACAGCACACTGGGAACAGGTCGTTTAGTCACTTCTCCTGTCCCACCCGAAATTACCATAACATCTGGTTCCCCTCTGTTAGCTAGATGCTAACGGTTTCAAAGGCTAGCTTTGACATGTGTCTGTGTGCATAGATGTGTGTGTGTGTGTGTGTGTGTGTGTGTGTGTATGTATATGTGGTATAACAACATGTGTGTGTGTGTGTACCTGTTGGTAGCCCTGAGGTGCTTGGTGTGTGTGTGTGTGTGTGTGTGTGTGTGTGTGTGTACCTGTTGGTAGCCCTGAGGTGCTTGGTGTACGTGTACGTGTGTGTGTGTGTGTGTGTGTGTACCTGCTGGTAGCCCTGAGGTGCTTGGTGTGTGTGTGTGTGTGTGTGTGTATGTGTGTGTGTGTGTGTGTGTGTGTATGTGTGTGTGTGTACCTGCTGGTAGCCCTGAGGTGCTTGGTGTACGCGTGTGTGTGTGTGTGTGTGTGTGTGTGTACCTGCTGGTAGCCCTGAGGTGCTTGGCTGTAAGGCTGCGCGGGGCCGGGCTGCATTCCCATGGGGGGGTGGTGCATGGGGGAGGCGTTGGGGGGTCCCGCGTTGGTCTGGTACCCCGGGGGTAGAGAGGGGTACGACTGGCCCACGTGTCTACCTGGGGGGCCGGGCTGGGGGGGGAGGGGGCCCGCTGGAGAGGACGAAAAGATCAGGTCAGTTATGAACAGAGTTGCATTCTAATGAGTGACAGATACCGATATATAATTATTGCGCACACACACACACACACACACACACACACACACACATGCGCACACACGCGGAGAGCTCCTTACCCATCTGAGCGCCGGTCTCCAAGTGATCAAAGTTGTTGGGGGCGTGGCCCAGCCCAGACGTCGGGGTGTGTCGAGCACCTGTTGGGGTGAAGACATTTCACATTCGGTCAGAATTGCGACATTCCCCCCCCCCCCCAAAAAAAATGCACGACACTAAATTGCACGACATCTGTGACAGCTCCTACAGACTGTATATACACAAACACCGAACGTTCACAGCTAACAATGGAGGACACACAATGATTTGAGGGAAGTGAGTATCCGTGGTAACTGACGGGATGGATACGGGGGTAACACCCATCTACGACAGCGAGGGAGTGGAGGTCACAGTAAGGGGCGGGGTCACAGAACGACTGGGAAATGTAGTTCTACTATTCAACAATGTCGACTCGTCTGAAAGACCTGTCGCTAGTTCTCTGGGTCTGGTACCATGAGGGGACACACGGACACACACGGACACACACACACACACACACACACACACACACACAGACACACACGGACACACACACAGAGTTGTGAATCCATGAGACATGATGGAATCAGTGGAGGTAGAAATCGGAGGACAGACTCATTGCAATGCATGGAAAGGGAATTTACATTTACGGCATTTATCAGACATCTAGATTACAAAAGTAATCTATGCCAAAACCAGGGGGGCCATTGGCTGTTACGATGCTGGAAGAAGGAAGACTTACTTAAATTATTCGAATGATTATATAATATATAAAATAGATAATTTGAAATAGTTTTCAGATGATGAATGATTATTCGTTATTACAATGCATCAGTCCTCCGCTTTCGGCCTCCACCAGCCTCCCCTGGTGTTCTACCTCCACCAGCCTCCCCTGGTGTTCTACCTCCACCAGCCTCCCCTGGTGTTCTACCTCCACCAGCCTCCCCTGGTGTTCTACCTCCACCAGCCTCCCCTGGTGTTCTACCTCCCCCAGCCTCCCCTGGTGTTCTACCTCCACCAGCCTCCCCTGGTGTTCTACCTCCCCCAGCCTCCCCTGATGTTCTACCTCCCCCAGCCTCCCCTGGTGTTCTACCTCCCCTAGCCTCCCCTGATGTTCTACCTCCACCAGCCTCCCCTGGTGTTCTACCTCCCCCAGCCTCTCCTGGTGTTCTACCTCCACCAGCCTCCCCTGATGTTCTACCTCCACCAGCCTCCCCTGGTGTTCTACCTCCACCAGCCTCCCCTGGTGTTCCACCTCCACCAGCCTCCCCTGGTGTTCTACCTCCACCAGCCTCCCCTGGTGTTCTACCTCCACCAGCCTCCCCTGGTGTTCCACCTCCACCAGCCTCCCCTGATGTTCTACCTCCACCAGCCTCCCCTGGTGTTCTACCTCCCCCAGCCTCTCCTGGTGTTCTACCTCCACCAGCCTCCCCTGATGTTCTACCTCCACCAGCCTCCCCTGATGTTCTACCTCCACCAGCCTCCCCTGGTGTTCTACCTCCCCCAGCCTCCCCTGGTGTTCTACCTCCACCAGCCTCCCCTGGTGTTCTACCTCCCCTAGCCTCCCCTGATGTTCTACCTCCACCAGCCTCCCCTGATGTTCTACCTCCACCAGCCTCCCCTGGTGTTCTACCTCCCCCAGCCTCCCCTGGTGTTCTACCTCCACCAGCCTCCCCTGGTGTTCTACCTCCCCTAGCCTCCCCTGGTGTTCTACCTCCACCAGCCTCCCCTGGTGTTCTACCTCCCCCAGCCTCCCCTGGTGTTCTACCTCCACCAGCCTCCCCTGGTGTTCTACCTCCCCTAGCCTCCCCTGGTGTTCTACCTCCCCCAAGCCTCCCCATGTGTTCTACCTCCACCAGCCTCCCCTGATGTTCTACCTCCCCCAGCCTCCCCTGGTGTTCTACCTCCACCAGCCTCCCCTGATGTTCTACCTCCACCAGCCTCCCCTGATGTTCTACCTCCACCAGCCTCCCCTGATGTTCTACCTCCCCCAGCCTCCCCTGGTGTTCTACCTCCACCAGCCTCCCCTGGTGTTCTACCTCCACCAGCCTCCCCTGGTGTTCTACCTCCACCAGCCTCCCCTGGTGTTCTACCTCCACCAGCCTCCCCTGGTGTTCTACCTCCACCAGCCTCCCCTGATGTTCTACCTCCCCCAGCCTCCCCTGATGTTCGACCTCCACCAGCCTCCCCTGGTGTTCTACCTCCCCCAGCCTCCCCTGATGTTCTACCTCCCCCAGCCTCCCCTGATGTTCTACCTCCACCAGCCTCCCCTGGTGTTCTACCTCCACCAGCCTCCCCTGGTGTTCTACCTCCCCCAGCCTCCCCTGATGTTCTACCTCCCCCAGCCTCCCCTGGAGTTCTACCTCCCCCAGCCTCCCCTGATGTTCTACCTCCACCAGCCTCCCCTGGGACAGAATGAACAAGAGGACGTGGTCCAACTAGCACAGACAGACAGACAGACAGCACAACAGGCACCACCACGACACTGATAGTAGTGACTTCACACCTGGACACTCTATGTCCCCGCTCTCCTGGTTGTCCTGCTCTGTGAGGGCCAGGGGGCTGTTCACACCAGCCACACCCCCGCCCTGAGCTGGCATGGTGGGGGGGGAGAGAAAGGGCATGGTGGGGGGGGGGGGGTGGAGAGAGGGCATGGTGGGGGGGGGGGGGAGAGAAGGTAATGAGAGTGGGGCAAGGCGGGCCTCGCTTTGGGAGCAGGCAGGACACGAGAGAGGTCCTTCACTGAGAACATGTTGTGGTGCAATAATCAGGGCCCCTCCATGTAGAAAACAATAACTGGTGTGTTCCTGTTCCCACACACACCCGCATACCCACCCGCATACCCACCCACACACACACACACAACACCATTTCTTGGTGTCCAGCAGGGCTGACAGGTGGAAGAAGGCCCTCCTGCCCACCGCCTCACTCTCTGTCTTTCACTCCTTTCCTTCTCTTTTTAAACACAGTAAACTAATCATCATCAAAACACCCAGGGTGCACCTCTGTGCTGCAGGGAGAACAGCAGGACAGGAACAGGCTGGGCCAGGGCCGCGGCCGGGGGACAGACAGACCGTCAAACAGAAACAGCCCCCCCCCCCCTCCCCCAAAGACGTCCTTGACGTACCGTCGGCCATGGGGGCGAGGGGGGTGGTGGCGTTGCCCATGGGGGGTCCGGTGGGGGGTGGGGTGGGTCTCATCGACGGCGGGGGACCCGTAGGCGGGGGGCCGTAGGCCGCTCTGCCTGGCTGGTACGCATGAGGGGAGGCCATGGGGTTCATCTGAGGAGGGCCTGTTCAAACACAACAAACAACAACATGACATCACACAACAACCACCGTCACATCCCTCTCTAGGCTCCTCCCATCTCCACACCTCACACAGCTGAGTCAAACCTAAACGTAACCATAGAAACAGAAACCCCCAAAAACCCAGAAATCTATGCTTAGGGCCAGGGACCGGTTTAAAATGTCACCTAAATGTAACGTTATGGACTTTTTTCATTTATTTTTTCTAGGGGGGGCAGCAAAGGTCAGAGGTTAATAACAGTCAATGCTGGTGAGGGGGGAAAACACATCTTTAAGTCTAACTGTAGAAGAAGTATAAGAACATTGGTTTGTTCCGCCCTGCCTTTAGGACAGAGTCCCTCTCTTTGGACGAGTCCCCTGTCTACGTCAGGGGTCTGACTGCCCGCTGACACTGACTGACAGGGGAGGGCAAAAAAAATGCCGGTCGAAAGAGGACACTGGCGTTGCTTGATCGCCGCTTCTCCGCCTGAAATCTAGATACTTGCGGTATACAGAGCAGATTGTCCTACAAAGACACTTAGATTTAGTCATCTAAAAATTCATTAGACCCCTATACTTATTTTTATTTTAAAATGTATTTTACTACTCGATCTTTTCAGTTTGTAAAGCGTCTTTGAGTGTCTAGAAAAGCGCTATATAAGTCTAGTGTATTATTATTATTATTATTATTATTATTATTATTATGGACACACAGACACCAATGCAGCCACGCGTCTTGGACGATGAACCCAGTACATATCTCCACATGGGGGACTTTGCCTTATTTGCCGTGTTGACACACAGGAGGACCGAGGCACCGGTAACATTATAAGCCCTCACTGAAGGTGGCGACAGCTGATACTCCTCCTAACACACTGTGAGCTAATGTCAGAGAGCTGGGGAGGGAGGGAAGGAGGGAGAGAGGGAAGGAGGGAGGGAAGGGAGGGAAGGAAGGAGGGAGAGAGGGAAGGAAGGAAGGAGAGAGAGAAGGAGGGAGGGAAGGGAGGGAAGGAAGGAAGGAGGGAGGGAGGGAAGGAAGGAGGGAGAGAAGGAGGGAGAGAAGGAGGGAGGGAGGGAAGGAAGGAGGGAAGGAGGGAGGGAGAGAGAGAGCAATCATGATCAGCCACTCAGGAGGACTGCGTGTTCCATCGATCAGTTAACAAATATTTGAAATGGAAAACCCGCTGCGTGAACTGATTCAATCTGAGTGAGGTCATCTAAAACCAGCGGGTGGCACCGTCTTCGGTTTCTCCACAATCACATTTGTGGTTTGGACGCATTTCATAACGTTTGGATGAGTTTCATAATGTGATTACGGCCTTCGACAATGAATCACTGGCGGTCTGGCTTCTAACCAAATGTCAACCCACACACACTCACACGACACACTCACACACGCACACTCGTGCGTATTAGCTAAACACCGTCAGTGGCATTGCTCTACTCTCTCTCTGTACTTTGACAGTGGTGAATATGGTGAAGTCACTGAAATACTCATTTGGCTTCTGTACAACTATTAGATCACTAAGTCTTTGCCAGAGAGGGAGTTATGTGAAGCCAATCTGATATGTGTGTGTATGTGTGTGTGTCTATGTGGGCAGGGGTCAACGTCCACCTCCAACATCAGCCGGCTGTTGTGTCATTGTGGGGCAGAGTGCCTTCTCACTGCTAATCCCAGGTGTTGAGGACACCCCCGTAGCCTTCGACCACTGGGCCAGATTATCACACGTTTCATGAAAACCAACAGTACTCTGTGTTACGACAATCAATAGGCCAGCTTCACAGACCAGGCTTAAGCCTATCATAGACTGAAAAGCATCTTCTTCAATGGAGATGTTACATAGAAAGTGTGATTTAGTCCAGGACTAGGCCTAAGGACTGGTCTGTGAAACCAGAGTGCAGGGTTTGTTATATTAAAAACCAAAAGGTGATCGAGCATTCCAAACCGTGGCTCCCAAACTTTGGAACGCTCTTCCCTTGGATCTGAGATCATCGGTATCATCATGTAAAGCATCATGTAAAGCACTTTGTGACTGCTGGTCTGTGATAGGTGCTGTATAAATAAACTTTACATAATTACTTACTTAGAGTATTGTCGATAGTAAAAGATTCTTAGCAGTAGAAAATCAATACTACCCATAAAGCTGGTATAGTTGGTGTATAAAGAAAACTGTGATGTGCAGTTCACATTAGCTAGGCAGTATGTATGAGTAGAGCTGTGTATTACATATCAGGGGAGGCTGGTGGAGGCAGAAATTCAAAGGACGCGGCTCATTGTAATCCATGGAATGGAGTGAGGAATGGTATCATGAGGATGTCACTTATGTCCTGTACTATTGACACTTTTTATTGAATTATGCCTAGTGCCTTATTGTCTACAAATTGCAAGTTACTGCTAATTGTAAATAATCACTTGTCACTTATGTCCTGTACTACTGTCACTTTTAAAAATTATTATCTTGAATTATGCTCTACTGCCTTGTTGTCTAAAGCCTAAGAATGTTCCTCTCTTCCACTTGTGTAACGTGACCTGAACGATAAACTTGAAACTCGAAACTAATCAAACAACCCGTTGCAACGACAACAGAAGGCCTCGGGGCTCACCTGGCTGGCTGTATCCGTGGAGGGAGGTGGGGGGCAGGGGGGGCGTGGCGTTCTGGAAGACAGGAAGCGGCGCTGCGTTGTACCCCGTCGAAGGCGGCGGCTGCTGCTGCGGCCCCGGAGAGGGCGAGGACGAGGTCACGTGGTTACCCAGAGGGCCGTGGGGCGCGGGCATGCTCATCGGAGGGGGCGCTCCTCCCGCTCCCATCGGCGGAGCAGCTCCGTACTGCCAGGCCGGCGCCGGGGCGGCGTGCTGGGGGGGGTTGGTGTAGTAGCTGTTGGTGCTGGACGCAGGGAGGGGAGGGGGGGTGGCTTGGGCAGGGGGTTGCTGCTGGGGCATCCTGGGGGGGCCGGGGCTGCGGCTGGGGCTGGCTGACTGAGGGGGGGTCATGGACTGGGAGGTGGGTCCCCCCATCAGTGGCCTGGTCAACATGGGCGGGCCCGGGGGAGGGAGCGGCTGGTAGGAGCTGGCGGGGGGGATGGCCTGGTAGGGCCCGGCGTTATAGAGTCCGGGGCCCGGGGGCAGAGGCCCCGCCTTGGCCTGCATGTGGTGGTAGGGAGGCTGGTGGCTCATGGGATAGCCCGGCGCCGGGGGCTGTGAGGGACCTGGAGGACAATGACAATACAGGTTTGTTATATTCTATATCTGGGTCAGAGTTCTAATAATAATAATAACGCGGCAAGCAGGTTTGTCAACATTGCACGGTGCGGGGGTGTGCAGTGCGCTCGTGAGCCTCCCGCAACAAAGGGAAACGACATCATTACGAAACCGCACTTTTCCTGACTACAACTGACACTTCCTTCCTGTCTGCAGCTGTGATGCAGGGGGTCAGAGGGCACGCCTCGATTCTATTCACTGTGAGAGAGCAGCAGCAGCAGCAGTAGTAGTAGTAGTAGTAGTAGTAGTAGCTGTCGTAGTAGTAGTAGTAGTAGTAGTAGTAGTAGTAGTAGTAGTAGTAGTAACAATAGTAGTAGTAGCAGTAGTAGTAACAATAGTAGTAGTAGCAGCAGTAGTAGTAACAGTCGTAGTAACAGTAGTAGTAGTAGTAGCAGTAGTAGTAGTAGTAGTAGTAGCAGCAGTAGTAGTGGTGTTAGCAGCAGTAGTAGCTGTCGTAGAAGTAGTAGTAGTAACAGTAGTAGTAGTAGTAGTAGAAGTAGTAGTAGTAGTAGTAGTAGTAGTGGTGTTAGCAGCAGTAGTAGCTGTAGTAGTAGCAGTGTCAGCAGCAGTAGTAGCTGTCGTAGTAGTAGTAGTAGTAGTAGTAGTAGTAGTAGTAGTAGTAGTAGTAGCAATAGTGGTGTTAGCAGCAGTAGTAGCTGTCGTAGAAGTAGTAGTAGCAGTAGTAGTAGCAGCAGCAGTAGTAGCTGTCGTAGTAGCAGTAGTAGGAGTACCACCAACAGAACAGCATACCGAAGGAATTGAGGATGTCAATAAAACCTGAAAAACTCTAAAACCGTGGCTAACGAGTGGTGGATTGACACGTAGCAATCAGATTAGGACACTGTGCAAGTTATAATCCCCCTCACATGGGTGTAAAGCACAGTCCTTCACTTACGGTCAGTAGCGTGTTGTGTGGGGAGAGGCTGGGAGGGCCAGCAAGCCAGACACAAGGCCTCTCTCAACACGTGCAGATCAGAGAGACAGACAGACAGAGACAGACAGAGACAGAGACAGAGAGAGAGAGAGACAGAGAGAGAGAGACAGAGAGAGAGAGAGAGAGCGAGGAGAGCTTTTCCGATGCAGTCACCAGAGAAAGTTCCAGTGGGTGGTCTTCAGACTCATCCTGGAATGTGTCAGAAGATTGAGGCGGCGGCTATGCTACACTACATGTCTAAGAGTCCCGGTGGTGCGTTCCATGCTAGGATAAGCAGGTGGAGTGGTGGGATTAGAAAACAACTCTTCGCAATTCGCGAAGATGAAACCGTATAATCCCTGTCCCTTCCGGGCAGCAGGGGAAATCTCTAAGCTCCCGGTCGGCCACGACGACGGTCACATCATGAGCTCCCGTCCAATCAGAATGGACCTGGCCTGGACCGAGTAAAACTGCTCAGCCAATTAGGCTACAGAGAAGGCAGAAGAATAAGTGCACTCGACTCAAGACAAGAGCAGCAGTTAGCCTTAGACATGGAAATCTCACACACACACACACGCACACACACCACACACACACACACACACACGCACGCACACACGCACACACACGAGGGGAAGACATCGATGAATTACCTCTATTGTCATTGTGAAGGATAAACAACCTTTTCAACAATTTGAGAGGCATTCATTGATGGCAGTATAGTCTGTGAACTGATGGAATGCATTGTCTATTCAGTTTAGAAGACAAGTTTCTTGAAGCAACTCAGTTTGATCAGAGTTCAAAGACCAATGCTAGGGTAGAGGCTCTTCATTGCCTCTCACTCAGAGATAAGGAAAAGATCATGGCGAGATGAACTCTAGTGAGCTTAATCATAAGTCATCAATAGCCAGGACCATAAAGAGGTTTTCCAGCTCTCAGGTGACCACCCCTCCCTGTGGGAGCAAAGAGAATACCAGTGATAGCAAACACTGATCAAGTTCGAACAGCCACGATTTAATTAGGTTCGATTGCCCACTTTAGACAAGATATTGGATAAGCTGTATCTCTTTGCGTTAGAGGCCAGACAATAGACATCAATCTGATCCATGCCAAAAACCTAACCAGAAAACAAATATAACCTCAGTTATTGTAGACTGTAAGATTATCTTAGATAAGAAGCTCGTGTGAGAAAGCGTCTTTGAACACATCAAGCAGCTCGGAGAGGGGAGGTGCTCCTCACATCTGTTGATACTGAAAGCTGTGGGGGGAAAAGTTCTGACAACTGGACTCGTCCCAAATGTGCCACATGTACACTGACACGAAGCTAGGACGCAGAGAGGCGCCACTACTATACATGATTTGCTTCTGCAATTTCATACGTTGCACAATAATATCTGTGTGTCATGCTTGCATGAGATAACTAGGCCAAATAGTAATCGGGAAATGGAAAAAGCAGATTGAGTACAAGAAAAATCACGCGACAACAAACCACTAGACCCAAAACTATGTGAGGAGGGTGACTGGGACACTGTGCCTAATGTCACTATATGACACTAGTAGGGTGACAGTCTAATGGTTGGAGAGGTTTTTTTAATCCTATTAGCCACTAAACTAACACAAAAGACACTAGCCTATATGATCTGCTGAGTTAATTACTTCGTTAGACAATTACTAAAATCCACACCCCCAAGATGTTGGCTACCAAACTCATCTAACTAACCAGCTTCTTGGTGTTTAATATGTTTAAAAAACAATCGATTTGTAAGAAATTAGAACCCCACCACATTTAAGTCATTGGATTATCATGCACATTAAAACAAATCTAGCTTGCCTGCTACAAGAAGTGGGTGAAAACACAACGAGCAGGGTTGTTGATAGTCTGCTAACAAGCTAACTGAGCTTATCATCAGGTTAAAGCCCAGAGACATTTAGCAACCGTTAAAGTTAGCCAGGCAACTGGGGGGTCAGACTAACCCCTGGAACGAAACCGTTCTGGAAGGAAACCGTTCTGGAAGGAAACCGTTCCACCAAACCGCTCCGTGTTCAACATACCAGGTTTGTAAGAGCACCTATATTATATTATGAGACGGCTGGTGGTCAAACCCCCCCCGCAGAATAACACATGACTGGTTACCTGACGTGAAACTTTCGATCAATAGTGTCCCAATAACGATCGATGCAGCTTGAGCCGCTCCATTACAAATCCAGCAGTTAGACTCGACCAAAAGATACGTTAGATACCCTAGCTTGTTAGCTTGTTAGCTAGCCACCCAGATAGATAGGAAAAACCAGGTTAACCAACATTAATGGCTTTGTGTGACAGTGACAGTGACAGCTACATCGCTAAGTGTTTAAATTAGATAAGTAAACCGAGACAACATTACGGCAACACTACTCACCGTTCTGGTACGCCTGTCCTGCCCCGTTCTGGGAGTTGAAGCTACTGGACATCTTGACACAGAAACACCGCGATCAGATTCAGAGATGCCTGGGCTTGGCGAATAGCTAAAGCTAGCTAGCTGGCGTATTCTTGTTGCGAATTGGAACTGTTTCGGTTTGAAGAAAACGGCTTTTGGCCACCGACTCTAAGGTCTGGAAAAAGTGAATAAGATAAGCCGAACTCTGTTAGCGATCACAGGACCATGGTCGGGCCGTTCCCCGGGGGTCTGTCCGCGGGTGTAGTATGCTACTGTTAGGCCTCGTCAAGATTAATCCGTGTGAGACACTTCTCTTCTTTGCACTAGGGAGGGTGCGTTCGTAAATTAGATCTGATTTAGCCAGGGCGCACACTGCGTTCGACGTCATAAAAAGACCGAGTCGTTTGATTGGACGAGAGGCGTTCCACGAGTGCTGATCGGAGTTCTAGAGCGAGTTTACGAACGCAGCCGATGTTGCGTTGAACCCAACACAGGGATCAACGCGAACAGCCCCGAGCATGCGCAGTTGGTGCGCGAACAGCCCCCCGAGCATGCGCAGTTGGTACACGTGGCATTTCCGCTCAGAGTGTGTGTCCAGGGGATATCCCGTGTACTGGAAACAGGGGGAAAAGTTGAACAATTTCATCCTGTGTGTTTTTCGTCCGTTGACATTGAATTAAAAATAACACAGGACCCGTTTACTGCATTGTGACAAGCTTAACACGATTAACAGACGTTTCATCACCTATCAAACTAAAGGTTAGCAGTGGATAAGGTGAATTCATAATGTGTCAATTTGACTTGATATCTCCTAGAGAGCTACGGGGGCAATTCTTTCTCAAGTTCAAGAAGTTGCTCCTTTTTAAAATAGTCTCAGATGCCACGTTGTGTGGGAGTTGATGCAATGTTCTCTGATTAATAAGCTTAAATTAGTTATTACAGCAAATATATTTTTTCGTGACATCTTGATGTCAATAAATCGTGACGTTAGAATTATACGGTTCTATCTCCGTTTAGGGTAGTTCAGAGATATTGAGCGTCAAAGTTTTTACATTCCATTGTTTTGTGAGATGGAACCTTTGTATTTTATGAATTACTAACTCAAAAATGTCAACATAAAAAAAAAAACACCACACAGGCGTTAATAAACACCTAATGGATCAGATTATGGAAAAAAACTCAATTTTGACCAAAAATGGAGATAGAACCTTATTATTCTAAGCTCACGAAATCTCTATAATGCATTCTATATCTTTTTTGTACCCCTATCGGACAGATTAGCGTGCGACACCAGTCGGAAGCGGCTGAGCTGCCTTGGGGAGGGAGGTGTTGGACAGCCATTACTGTGTCGTGGCTCTGGAACAAAACACCAAGGTAGAGTCGAAGGCGTCAATTGAACCAATTTTGACCCAGGAGGCTTCTGATTTTCATGGTTTTCTAACCCTAAAAGCAACGATTATTTAGTCAATTAATCTACACTTCAGATAAACGGGTAAGTGTTACTGGGGCTAGTGAACTAGTAACTAAGGCGCTGTGGGTGAGACAGTCTCTCTCTGCGTAGCTAGGCGCTAGCCCCTGTCAAGGCTAAGCTAACCCCGGCCGTTGGTTGTTCGTTGTACACAAGTGCTTGAAAATAATAATGTTTAATGTTTAATAATGTTTATAATAAGGTGTCAGTCTGTCAATCTCATAATGAGGGGAGAAATGTTCCCCTAGCCTAACCGTGTACATTAACATTAACCGTGACACTGTTGAACTTGTTGTTGAATTATTTCTGTGTCTATTGCGATTAGGTAGCATGTTGGCTAACTTCTCCCTTCTCCCCTGCCTGGTTCCTAACGTCCAGATCTGGTCTGTCTTCGCTTAGCCTGGCTAGCAGATTCTCCCTCTGAGCATGACACGTATATGTAGTCCAAATTGCACCACCCCAACCCCAATCAACATGGCCCATCGTGATCACTTTGGGTGCCCCGATTCCGTCACAAAAACGATCCAGAAGATTTTGCTCTTAATTAAAACGCTCTGCTGGCGAGAAGAAGTGTGTTGTGTTTCAGCTGTCCATTTAATATATCAGCAGCGATCCTCCTGATGGTGTTGTTGGACGTTGCCATTGACATATGGATGGACACCGTGAACAGGGGGGGGTTGTGATTGACATTGGTAGCCTAACGTTGTTTTGGGAATCAATGACAATGTCAAACCCGATGGATAGTTGCGTGGCGCATTCCCTTTCAAAGGGCCTTGGTCTCTCTGGTATGTCAGACAGAACCTCATTCCTCGTAGAACATTTGTCCCTTGTGAGTGGAAGTGCCTGTGACACTTGCGATTGTCTGGTTGTGATATCTCTCTCTCTCTTGACGTCTAGACTACAACTAGGCTACCTCCTAAACTTAAATGGCCATTGGAGGGAGATCATCATCATCATTCATATTATTATTCATATTAATAATGGTGGGCGTACAGAGGTCTGGCTGATGTGATTTTGTCTTTTGATTTCCAATCATTAGACTAAATGTTTCAGATCACATTTATTTGGGTGATTTTTGCTTTGCTGATGATTTTTGAATTTGAACGACTGCATTGGTATTTAACTTTCCCCTCAGTCATCTTCGGCTGTTACAGAGCTAAATCTATTTCCACAGATTAAAAATTCGAAATTAATTAGGTCTAGGACGCCTTCGGCTGCAAACAATGACTTGATTGTTCAGTCTATGTAAATGAACACAAGCGAGTTATCCGAACATGCTGTGGGTGAGGTCTGAGGTGAATCCACATTCTGTCTTCCCATTTCAGAGGGTTGCAGAACAACGTGAGAACACGCATACATGTATATTCTCGGCTGCAAGAGATGTTTGTCCTCATATCAATCCTCTGTGTGGAGTCTCTTTGCACAGACGTGAGACTACTGTAAGTCTAGCCTTTTCGCTAAGTAAACCTCCTCTCCTGACCTCATCTACTTACCGTGATATTTAAACATCTTGTAACATGTGTAGGTTATGTGCAGTCAGACAGATGAATATTACTTGCATTTTTTTCCTGGTTTGTTTTTATTCTGGAATACGCATGGTTAAGTTTAGTTGAGCTGTACTGTACCCAGGGACTTAAAACGTGACTGTAATTTGCACTGCCGAGCATCTGTTGGTGTCGTCACATGAAGCCAGTGTCTTTATGGTCCCCATTATGGAAGATTTTAGGGCGATTTGTTCCGTATTGGGCTCTCTAGTCGTTTCTTGTTTAATGACAGGAGGATGGTAGCTTAATAGCAAGTGCAGCTGGAAATCTACCATCGTAAAACCTTTGAAAAAATGTTTCTTAATATAAAGTGCATCATACATATAGGCGCTTAGATGCCGGCTACCCAGCTGAGCATATCCGGCATTCACAGTTCACAGCCCCGTGTCACGTCACACCACACGTGGGATCTCCCAGCCCGGCCAGCATTGTGTCGGCTCAGCGGCCACCGGGGCAAAGGGAGCGAGCCCCGGCCAGGGAGAGGCTGAGAGCAGAGAGACCAGGGAGAGGCTGAGAGCAGAGAGGCCGCTACTGCTGCTGCTGCTGACGTGTAGCTCAGCTGTATTTGCATGGTCTTGACCTTTGCCTCCTCCGGTATACTTTAGCCCTGGAGATGTTGGCATGTTGCATAACTGGAGCCATGGGTCGCCCTCGCCCGGCCCTGGCACATTCTAGTACCGGTAGTCCTCTGTGGCTCAGTCGGTAGTGGGTTCGATCCCCGATTGGGACCGTATATACTGTAAAGTGTATGCACTCACTGCAATGTAAGTTGCTTTGGATTTGCATATATTATTATTATTATTATTATTATTGTTAATAATAATAATAATAATAATATTAATATTACGAGAGAGTGAACGAGAGTAGTAAATGTCAGGCTGTTGTGAAAAATACCCTACGTAGCCATTTTTTTTTATTTTATTTTTTTAGAGAAGCTCTTATGCAGAGTCATTTAATCGCGTTTCCCCGGGGACTGTGAAAAAGGAAATAAGACACTCTGAATAAGGTCTTCCTGACAACAGCATTTTGTTGTAACAGAGAAAGCTGCACAGCAAGTTTGTTTTGTTGTCATTGAACAGTATAACAGGCCAGATATGTGTGCCAGATAGATCTGGTGATGGGGGGGGTGTCCATTTCTAGACCCTCTGTCCATTTTCTCAGTGTTGAGACATACACACAGACACGCACACACACACACACACACACACACCCTCCCTCCCTCCCTCTCATGAAATCGGCCTGTTAGGAAAGAGACAGTGTGTGAACATTGGTCTGAACTGCCTGTACTTCTGCCTGTTGCGCCCATCTGGAACGAGATAGTAGCTGTGGAGTAGCGCCCGGCCATTGATTGGCATTGTGTTTATCACCTGCTGCTGGAATCCTCCAGATAGGAGGAGGACGAGGAGGAGGAGGAGGAGGGGGGGGGGGGGGGTAGGTCGTCATCTCGCGGGGGCCAGAAGTGTTGCCTCCCGTTGCGACATGGTCCTCTGTGGCTCAGTTGGTAGAGCAACACAACACTTCGATTCCCGCTGGGAACCATCGGGACCATATATAGTAAAAAAAATGCATGCACTCACTGCAATGCAAGTCGCCCCCCCCCCCCCCGCCCGCCATACACACAATTAAAAACCCCTGAGACACGTCGATGGTAGCCGTCTGCACTAGCTTTAGAGGTTTGCAGGGCTCGACATTAAGGCTTGTCCGCTTGTCCGGGACAAGTACATTTTATGTTCGGACAAGTGGACTTCCTCCTGCAGTTGTCCGATGGACAAGTCAAAACAAAAAAAGAAATCAATATGTATTAATATCTGCAAAACATTAATTCCTCCTTCCGATCTGAATAGTCCCCCCAAAAAAATACAAGCAAAGTGATGCCGCGCCTCATTTTCGCTGAGGCTATTTCAGTCTCTCGTAGTTCGTTATCGTCATAATTCGCTTAGAGCGCACACTGCGTTCAACGTCATAAAGAGACCAAGTAATTTGATTGGACAAAAGGCATTCCATGAGTGCTGATCAGATTCCAGAGCGAGTTTACGAACGCAGCCATAGTGTAGCCTACGTTGTGGGTCTCCTGTCACTAGTGCCATTCGCGTGAACGCATATTCGCTTCTTCTCAATGTAGTTCTATATTTTAGGTTTGAAGTTTTAAGACCAGCACATCGCAATGCGAACTTCAGAATGACACTAATGATAGATTTCTCAATTTGAATATAGGATACTATCCAAAAGCTAGCAAATAAGATTGCTTCCATTGGGGAGAGACTATAGTTAAAAAAAAAAAAAAAGTTAATATTCCTAGATATTCATCCCTTTTGTGGCCAATAATCACTGATTACCTCATCGTAATAATTTAAAATAATTACAAAATATTGTTTAATGAATACATTTGAAAATTAAGGATACATCATTATCAAATCAATAGTAGTCAAATGTGTTATTTGCATACACATACACTCACTGGCCACTTCATTAGGCACACCTTGGGGTTGGACCCCCTCTTTTGCCTTCAGAACTGCCATAATTCTTCGTGGCATAGATTCAACAAGGTGCTGGAAACATTCCTCAGAGATTTTGGTCCATATTGACACTAATATCACGCAACAGCCCGTCTGGCACCAACAACCATGCCAGGTTCAAAGTCACTTAAATCACCTTTATTTCCCATTCTGATGCTGGTTTGAACTTCAGCAGATCGTCTTGACCATGTCTACATGCCTAAATGCATTGAATTGCTGCCACATGATTGGCTGATTAGATATTTGCGTTAACAAGCAGTTGAAAAGGTGTACCTAATGAAGTGGCCGGTGAGAGTATAATATATTATTATTAATATTATTGCTTTTTCAAAATCTTTGGATTTGGACAAGTAACTTGAGCTCTCGGACAAGTAAAAGATAAGTTCACTTGTCCGAAGGACAAGTACCTGAAAAAGCTTAATGTCAAGCCCTGGTTTGTTTAGATGTACGGAGAGCGCAATTTCCACCGTCAACATGTGATTGGTCGGTAGACGTGTCTGTCTGTAGAAGACCCTCCTATGGAAGGTGTTATTCCTCCCTTCTCGACGTTCTCAATAGCTGGATTCATTCCAGTGAGCCGAAGACAATTTTCCACCTTGGTGGACAATAAAGTTATATTCAATTCAATTCACTCCAGACAGCGTTAGCTGGTACGGATTGCTCGAGAAGAGGGGGAAGGTCTCTCTCTCTCTCTCTCTCTCTCTCTCTCTCTCTCTCTCTCTCTCTCTCTCTCTCTCTCTCTCTCTCTCTCTCTTCCCCCGCCCCCCCCCCCCGACTGGACACCTTCCACAGGCTAAACACAGACTGATAGCAGGCCTGTATAAAGCGCCCAGGAGAATCGGTTGGTTAGGTTTACCTGTGGAAACGCCAGCACCTAATACCATCTCATTAGTTGTCCCCATGTCATGTCACTGAATACTTCAGTGTGTTCAGAGATCTGTGAACGGTTCTCCCTCACAGGACCAGCCTCCCCCTATCTAACACAGATAGGCCTAGTCACTGTTTGTCTTCAACCAGGGATCTGTGACATGTCTGGTCTTATCTTCTCCTAGCTCGTATCCCATCTGGTCTGTTTGGATCTTCTTGTGTGTTATCTTTTTGCGCTCCGAATTATCTTCTTCTCAGAGCCCCCGGGGGCTTGTGAACAGTCAAACATTCAATGTCGTCATCGTCTCTTGTCATCATGTCATTGCATGTCTCTCTCTCTCTCTCTCTCTCTCTCTCTCTCTCTTCCTCTCCCTCCCTCTCTCAGGGAAGTTCTGGTGGCAGCAGAAATCAGAGGGGGACTCCATTCCGTGCATTACCGTGAGCCCGTCCTCTGATTTCTACCTCCGCCAGCCTCCCCCTGGCTCTCCTGTATCATCCTGTGTGTATTTACCTCTGATTTAGGTTTTAAGATTTAGATTCAACTGATCTGGCAGCAGAAATCGGAGGGGGTACTCCTTTCCGTGCATTACCGTGAGCCCGTCCTCCGATTTCCACCTCGGCCAGCCTCCCCTGTGTGCTCCTGTGTGTGTTTACCTCTGGCCTCCTCTTTTGTCTTGCAGGATTCACAAGCTCCGGATATGTCCTTCATATTTGACTGGATTTATAGTGGTTTCAGTAGCGTACTGCAGTTTCTAGGTAAGTGTGTATGCACGCTCGCTCACACACACACACACACACACACTCACACACACACACACACACACACACACACACACACACGCACACACGTGCACACACTTCACCATCAGTGCAGGTATAATACTGAAACGGTCTTCAAATGGCTGAGCACTGATCTCTCCCCTACTTCTTGTTTACCTCATCACCTCTGATGTTGGAACTATCGTTCTTAGTCATCATTAGTCACTTGTCCCTCTTGTGGTCGGTTGTGGTAGTGACCTGATCAGGTGTTGTTATGCTCTATGCCCTACATCACCCCCCCCTCCACACACACGCACACACACACACAAACTGCTAAGCTACACTTAAATCAAACAGATCAAACCTCCCCATCCCCCACTACCTCCCTCTACAGTTTCTCTACTCTAAAAAACAACATCGTACCAATGTTATGATGACTGAGGGATAGACGATCGATCCACGTACTTAGACAAATGTATTGGTTGTAAGTCGCTTTGACGACGGCGATAGAGGCGTTTGCCAAACGGCGACAGTGTTATGTAATGTAATGTAACGATCAACAACAGCCAGGCCCAGGCACCACTCCCTGAGGCCTCTGGAGTTTCTGTGGCGCTGGTTTAGTGACTCCTGCTCACCTGGTTGGACAGGTAACAGTCTGCCGGGGCTCCGTTGAGTCAGACGATGTCGTCAGTCAACCGAGAGCTGACTCAGGGGAGAAGCGATAAGCGGTTGACTCACTCAGTCACTCGCTCGCCCGGAGGACAGCAGCGCGAGTGCTGAGCATGGCCTGTAGGTGGCGCCGATCAGCAATGTTTTTTTTTCCTCTTTTTTTTTTAGATCTCGAATAAACTCGTTTCCTTCTCAGTTACCTGACAAAACAAGTCTGAACTCGATGTTCCTACTTTTGACTTTGTCCCCCTTTTTTTTTTGCGGGTGAGAAGTCTATTGTATCCTATCATCTCAGGGCAATTATGAACTTTCTAAGCCAGACAGTGTAAAACGATAGGAGCTTCTAACGTCCTTTGTTGTCTGTGTTCAAAGGAAATATTTTTCCTCTGGCTTGTTTTTTCGTTTTTTTCATACTCCTTTGACATTTATTATTTCAGGACTGTACAAGAAATCTGGCAAGTTAGTGTTTCTTGGACTGGACAATGCTGGCAAGACGACGCTACTGCACATGCTCAAAGATGACAGACTGGGACAGCATGTGCCTACCTTACATCCAAGTAAGTCTGATGTGTGATGGTCAAGCAGGTGATGGTCCTCCTCTCCTCCGTCCTCCACTCGCGTCCTACTGAAAACCCACTGGAGGAGAAGGTTGAGGCTCCTCCCCCTTACATATTCTCCTCCAGTGCTTCCTGGGGAGGGAGAGAGAGAGAGTCTTGGTATCTCTAGACTTTAACATGTAAATTCCTATACCATTACCGTCTTTCGATATGTACATTTCCATCTGTTAACTGTAGATAATACAATATAAATGTATATAACAGTACACACAGAATAGGTCAAGCAAGCAGCTCTGAAATGGTCTCAAAAAGCCTTGTGTGATTCCATGGACTCTTGTCCTACTGCAGACGAGACCTCATCAGACATCATTACTGTATGTGTGACCTAACCTCCCTAAGCCTTCTGGGAACTGTAGTGAGGAAGTGAGGGACCCTCATAGACTGTTGATGATGTGTGAAGTTTCCCAGTGTAACTGGGCTGTTTTACTCCCCAGCATCGGAAGAGCTGACGATCGCTGGCATGACCTTCACCACCTTTGATCTTGGAGGCCATGCACAAGGTGTGTGTGTGTGTGTGTGTGTGTGTGTGTGTGGGTGCGCATCGAATAAATGTTTCTTGTGGTTCGCAACACTACAACTTTGCACTGATTTCTCTGTCCCTCTTTCTTTCTCTCTCTCTATCTCCCTCTTTCTTTCTCTCTCTAGCTCGCAGAGTGTGGAAAAATTACCTCCCAGCCATCAACGGTATCGTCTTCCTGGTGGATTGTGCGGACTTGGTCAGATTGGGCGAGTCCAAAACAGAGCTTGATGTGAGTACGGTGTCCTGCTCCCCGCTGCCAGACAGACTGGGTGGATGTTGTTGTGTAAGATCCATTGCATGATATTGCAGCATGATAGGTCTGTACATTTACATTTTTGACATTTAGCAGACACCTTTATTCAAAGCGACTTACAAAAAAATACATTTATCTAAGTAAGTGAATCATCTATCCGTCAGTCATCACAAGAAAAAAAGAACTCTATGCTAGGACCAGGGGGCCACTGGCAGTCCCATTTTACTGTCATTTATTTACAGTAGAGAAACAGTAGAGTAGTGGGGATGTGGGAGGTCTTTGGGAGGGACAGTTAAGATGTAGCCTGAAGGCGGAAGACAGGTAGTGTGTAGTAACACTGTGTACCTAACCTCTTTCCTTCCCTGTCTGGTGGGTGTGTCCTCCCCCAGGCGTTAATGACAGACGAGACCATTGGAAACGTGCCTATCCTGATCCTCGGCAACAAAATTGACAGACCAGAGGCCGTCAGCGAGGAGAAACTGCGGGAGCTGTTTGGATTGTACGGACAGACAACGGGCAAGGTGAGGCAGGGGGCCGAGGGACGTTTCTGTCAGTCACGGGGTGGGGGGCCTAGGGACGTCTCTGTCAGTCACGGAGGGGTGTGGGGGGGACTGGGACTGATACTGTGCCACCGACTTATGTCATCCCAGTGAATCATCATCCACTCGCTTATTAGATTTATTCAAATCTGGTCTGTGTTTGAGCATGCAGGAGTTGTTTTGTCTCTGTGGGTAACGTGATGGAACACTGAGAAGTGGAAACATTCCTAGCAACAATTAGTTGATTAGCTATTTTCAGGCCTCCCTCCTCCCCGCCTCCCTCCTCCCCGCCTCCCTCCTCCTCACTGCTGTGTTTTGGTTTGGTTTCCAGGGCAACATCCCCATGAAGGAGCTGAACACGAGACCCTTGGAGGTGTTCATGTGCAGCGTGTTGAAGAGGCAGGGCTACGGAGAGGGCTTCCGCTGGCTCTCCCAGTACATCGACTAGAGCCCTGCCCTGCCCTGCCCCGCCCCGCCCTGACCAGGCCTGACCACCGGAGGGCGCCACCACGGAGCCGCCCACCCTACAACAACAACAACACCACCACCATATTCAGTCCCATGTTTGGTTATAAAAGTCTGCCTCTTCCGCTTTCAGAAAACAAACCAGTACAACAACTTGAACCCAATAGACTTTGTATTGGTCGAACATGTTGGTCACACACACGCACACACTTACACACACACACACTGTCTCTTTTTTTTCTTTCTCTCTCTCTCTCTCTCTCTCTTTTTCTAAGAGAATAACATAGCATCGATCAAGAAATGTTTAAAAAAGATTATACAAATGGATGAATGTTTTCTATTTTGTTTCCCTCTGGTGCCACCCCCCCCGCTCCCCTCACTCTGCCGTGACACACTATTGGTGTGACGAGTGCATTATAACTGTAAATCTGTATATGATTCTAATGGTATAGCCCCCACCCATCTCACCCCCCTGCCCCCACCCCAACACATTCTGAACAGTGAGACAGTAGAGAGTTGAGTAGTTGTACACATTTGCAATACACTTTTTTAACAGGAAAGACATCATGCAGACAGACATGTGACTAGTATTGAATCATCATGTTTTTGTCATTTTTTTCTCTCTCTCTCTCTCCATAGTTTTCTCCTTTTCTTTATTTTTATTTTTACATGGTTTCAATAAACATATAGAATGTGGCCACGTTAAACAGCACTCACCTTTAAGACAACGTGTCTGTGTTGCTGTCTTTTTTCCTCTTACGAACAGGGAGAGCCTTCATTTATATGTATCGTATTGGCAACGTTGCGGTTTGTTTGTCATGACATGTATTGGAACTTAAAGGTAATTCAATTGGGAACATGGCTATTTTCTGTCCATGGACACTTAAGTAGTTTAAAGGCTGTTATGGGTGTCTAGGCAGCACACGGACCTCAGGTCTCTTCCAACAGCCTGAGAGAGGCGTTGAAGTCGTAACGCCGGGGCCTCACCAGACACCTCTACCTCAGCGGCGCGTGTGCGCGTACTTCGGCGCCGGTGTCACCAGGTCAGAGCACAGCCTCACACAGCCCGCTCGAGCTGCGCGGCTGCTCTGACCTGTTCACATAGGCGTCGAAATGACGCGCACACGCGCCGCTGAGGTAGACGTGTCTGGTGTGGCCCAGGCGTTATGTAGCGCACCGCGGACACGATCAGAAAGACGATATTTAACTGTGAAGGATTTGATTGACAATAGCTTGATAATAACATGCAGTAAAACAAACAGTCGGTTGGCACAACGTAACATCTAGTAGCTGTCGCATGTTAGAAAGCCACGTATGGAAGAGTTTCCCAACAGCAGACCGTGGGGGAAGTATATATAGTGACCAAGGTTAGATAGGAGGACTAGTCCACCAGTGGGAACAGGTGTACTTTAGGTATGAAACCTATAAAAGTAAGGGACCATATGAAATGTACACACGACCACCGTACATGGAGTTTTATAAGCGGTTTCCTTGATCAATGTGCATTATAAGAGACTATTATGCATGCCTTTGCTCTTGATTTTTAATGACCATATAACAGGAAAGTACAACACGAGGGATAAAATGCCAAATTACAATGTAAGGAGAACCGAATCTAAAAAAAGAAAAATACTTTTTTTTTTGTTTCTTTTGTTTTTTAAGAACCATAATGGAATGGCGCATAATACACTTTTTTTCTGTTCTGTCCCTCTTCTTTGTGTCTCTTTATTCCTTCATCATGAGCTGCTCCGATAAGGGAGAGATTTACTGTTGTTTGCATCATGAATTGTAATAAATGTTTGCAATGAACAACAACAGGCTTAATATCTGTGGTCTGTCACTAAGAGTTATTTTGGTGTGTTTCCCTTTCTTCTCATCCCATCTTCCATTCTTGACTGTTGTTACTGCAGTGACACCCAGGTCCCATCTCAAACGTCTTTCCTTGTGTCCTCTCTCCTCACCTTCTGCTCTCGACACATGGGAGGAGAAGGTCTGGGGGGAGGAGCCCCACACCCTCTGCTCCGATGGGTTTTGAGAAGGAGATGAGGACAGAGGATGGAGGGATGGAGGAATCAAGGAAATACCTTTCAGATTTGGGCTGCGTTTAGATACAGAGAATGCAAAATTTCTCCTTTCCTGGTAGCTGATCCTTGACCTTTCCCTTTCATTCTACTAGTAAGTATAGTATATATATATATATATATATATATATAGTATAGTGAGGTCAAGAAAAGGAGGGATTCTAGAGGATCTGAACGCAGTGCTAGACTCCGTTGTCATGTGACTGACATCTTCTGTCTTGTTAGTTCTTTATTGACGCAGATACTCATCATCATTTAGATAATTTGGTTCAGATAGTAGAGAACGGCAATGGCAAAGAGAAGGATATTGCTTTTATTTGTGTGTAGTGTGACATCAGTAGTGGGTTCCAACTCTAGATGCTATTATTATTTATGCTGGTGATGCCAAATGCAAGGTACAACCTAGGCCACTAGAGGGCATAGTTGATAAGCGTGGTAAAGGAGAAAAGCCTTATCACGTCATATGGCAGATCCATTTGATAAAGAAACAGATATAGATTTGTTGCTTCAATTAATCAAAAGATGTAAAACAATATATACATTAGTGTGACAGAACATACATAAATATATCAAAGTAGCATCCACCAAATAGCACAGTTTTGAAGAACAAATCTATATATTTTACAAATAATAGTGATGAAGTGGGTTTGCCTTGTTCTGTGTTCCTCACAGAGGAAAATCCAACTGACACCGAGTCCTCCAGTGAACAGTCACACTAGTGAGCTGTACAACACCTGCACACCGTGACTCTAACGTGTTACCTCTGATATTAATTACAGTGGCCCCACAGGGGAGGCTGTGGCTCAGAAGGTAGAGCCGACGTCTAATGATCGCAATGTCTGCGATTCGATCCCCGGCTGGCCATGTGTCGAGGTGTCTTTGGGGCGAGACACTGAATCCCAAATTGCTTCCAATGAGAGGGCCAGCGATCTTGCATGGTAGCTTGCCTCCATTGGTAAAGCGCTTAAGCGAATAAGGTGCTATATACGTGCAGTCCAACGTGATTACAATGTGATTCCCTCTGAAATCCCTTATTGTATGAGGAGGGGTAGATAGGAGGGGTAGTTAGGAGGGGTAGAATCCCTTATTGTATGAAGTCCTCCATGTCCTTGTCCTCCAGCCTCCAGCACTCCCCCGTGGTGAGGTCCGCCACGCAGACGCCCAGGGCGATCAGAGGGGAGAAGACGGCCAGCGCCACGGCCAGGGCCAGCCGCCCGCACGGCCCACAGCGACAACCCCGCCCTGCCTGGCCCCCTCCGACGGCCCCGACCCCTCCTCCAGCACCCTCCTCCTCCTCCACTGCGGCACACACGGTGGGAACCCCCACGGTCCTACAGGGCTGGGCCCGGACAGCCTGCGGCACCCCAGGGGCGGGGTGGCGTCTCTGGGCCTTGGAGGAGCTGTGGACGCCGACGTCCTGCCTCTGGATGATGAGCGTCTTCTGGTCTTCTGCCGTGCCCAGAGACGGAGCTGGCTGGTGGGGGAGTGGTACAGGTACAGTGAGGTGGTCCCCTGGTAACGAGGGAGGCTGGCTGGCCATGGTGGAGGAGCCCGGCTGGGAGGATGGTGAGGGTCGGGTTCAGCTGTTGGGGTATGAATGGTGATGAGGAAGGGTATGAATGATGATGAGGAAGGGTATGAATGGTGATGAGGAAGGGTATGAATGGTGATGAGGAAGGGTATGAATGATGACGAGGAAGGGTATGAATGGTGATGAGGAAGAGTATGAATGATGATGGTCTGAACATCAAATGGAAACCTTGGAGCCTTCACATGTCAGCTACTGTACAGTATATCCTGTACCAGTTCAATACACCCTATTATTAAGTTTGTCACTTAGTGAGTGGGAGTGTATGCATGTGTTACGGTACATGTGGGAATACGGTACATGTGGGAAAACTATGGGTTAGGTGCTAGGGTGCTAGGGTTAGGGTTAGGGTTGGTGTTAGGGTTAGACATGCCAGGATGTACCAAGTCACCCTAGCACCTAACCCTAACCCTAGTTTTCCCACATGTACCGTATTCCCACATGTACCGTAACATATGCATGCTGTGATGTTTGTAGTTATTTCGAGATATCACAGGTCGTAGACATTACTGTCATGTTTTTTTCGCCTCAGTAATGAATCTACGGAGGTGTACTTATTCCATGGCTCTCTCTCTTCACTGTAACTGACCAATCAAATGCTTCATTGTTGTTGTTGTTGTTGTTGTTGTTGTTGTTGTTGGTAGACTTGACTGATAGGAAATTAGAGAAAATTCTGTCTTACCTGTGGTCTGGTTCTGGTCTCTGTGTGTCTGTCCCGCTGGGAGCGTCCGTGCGTCTGTGGTGAGATGTTAAGATGTCTTATCTTCTCAGTGATCACCTCCGTCATACACCGGCGTGCTAGACACACCTGCCTTCGTTCAGTTTACCTTATACAATAGAACCAACTGGGTAGAACCAGAAATGTGGATTCCAAGCTAAAGCCAACCCACCTGAAGTCGTTGAAAGAGTCATTCTCAGGTGAACTGTGATGCCTGAGGAGATAGCTACACTTGATCTCATCAGTACAGTACAACACACCCTCACACACACACACACCCACGCCCACGGCCACACACCCACACACACACACACACATCCACGCACACGCACACGCACACGCACACACACACACACACACACACACACACACACACACACACACACACACACACACACACACTGTTTAAGGAAGTTCCATAAAGAAAGTCTACCTTTGAAGATTACAATCAGTGTGATTGTAATCTTCACAGGAGGACACTATTTATGGAACTTCCTTAAACTGTGAATAGTAACTGTACTGTGTGTCTGTTTGGGATGACCTTATGGAAATTCAGTGAATAGGAGGGGCAGTTAGGAGGGGTAGTTAGGTAGGGAAGGAGGGGCAGTTAGGAGGGGTAGTTAGGTAGGGAAGGAGGGGCAGTTAGGAGGGGTAGTTAGGTAGGGAAGGAGGGGCAGTTAGGAGGGGTAGTTAGGTAGGGAAGGAGGGGCAGTTGATTGATTGATTGATTGATTGATTGAAAACCTTTATTGTCCCCAATGGGGAAATTTTGTTGTCAAACAGCTCAGTTAGGGCAGAAAACATTCAGTACAGAAAACAGAAAAACATTCAATAAAAAACATAAAACAGTGCAGGCTCAATAAGTAAAAAGTTCCAAAAGTTCCATCTCCAGGTCTCCCCCACCCTGCAGGGCCTGGTTGTAGAGTCGGAGTGCAGCTGGAATAAAGGACTGTCCAAATCTTTTTGTACTTTGACGGGGGAGAACAAATCTGTGGCTGAACTTGCTCCTCATCCCTGCCAGCTCGCAGTACATCGGGTGGGAGGGATTGGCCAGCATGTCCGCCAGTTTTTTCCCCATCCTCTGTTCTGCCACCACCTCTAGGCTGTCCAGCCCGGTCCCCACCACAGAGCTGGCCTTCTTCACCAGTTTGTTTAGCTTCGCAGCATCCCTGGCACAGATGTTTCCACCCCAGCAGGCCACGGCGAAGAACAGAACGCTGGCAACCACCGACTGGTAAAACATTTGCAGCAGCTTGTTGCAGACACCGAAAGACCTCAGCCTTCTCAGGAAAAACAGTCTGCTCTGCCCTTTCCTGAGAAGAGCCTCGGTGTTGTCAGTCCAGTCCAGTTTGTTATTAATTTGTACTCCCAGGTACCTGTAGGAGTCCACCCTCTCGACTTCCACCCCCTTGATGGTGATGGGGGCTGGGGTCCTTCTCTTCCTCCTAAAATCCACCACCAACTCCTTTGTTTTGCTGGTGTTAAGCAAAAGGTAGTTGGTGTCGCACCACTGCACGAAGCTCTCCACCAGGGCCCTGTACTCCTCATCCCTGTCGTCTGTGATGTAACCGACGATAGAGGAGTCATCCGAAAACTTCTGCAGGTGGCACTGGTCGGAGCTAAACTGGAAGTCGGAGGTATAGAGGGTGAAGAGAAAGGGTGACAGAACAGTTCCCTGGGGGGCACCGGTGTTGCACACCACCACCTCAGACTGACAGCCCTGCAGTCTCACATACTGACGCCTGTCTGTGAGGTAGTTGTGGATCCAAGCCGTCAGGGAGTCCTCCACACACATCACTGCTAGTTTGTCAGCCAGCAGTGATGGCTTGATAGTGTTAAATGCACTGGAGAAGTCGAAGAACATGGTCCTCACCATGCTCTGTGGCCTCTCCAGGTGTGTGTAGGCCCTGTGCAGCATGTAAATGATGGCGTCCTCCACCCCCATGCTCTCCTGGTATGCAAACTGCCGGGGGTCCAGGAAGTCCTTCACCTGGGGCTTAAGGTGTTGCAGCACTAGCCTCTCCAGGATCTTCATGACCTGTGGTGTCAGGGCGACAGGTCTGTAGTCGTTTGGGGTGCTGGGCCGTCCCTTCTTTGGCACTGGGACGATGCAAGAGGTCTTCCAGAGCTGTGGCACCCTCCTCAGTCTTAGAGATAGACTGAAGAGATGTTGGAATGTGTCCGCCAGCTCTCCAGCACACACCTTCAGAACCCTGGGGTTGATGTTGTCTGGACCTCTGGACTTGTTCACATTCACCCTGGAAAGCTGCCTTCTCACCTGCTCAGATGTTATAAAGCTGTGAGTACCGGTGTCTCCAGGTGTGAAGCATGCTCCCTGGCTCCTGGTGTTGGTAAGGGGAGGCAGTTGCTGCTGGGGTGCTGCTGGGGTGTCAGGGGGAGTGGGGGCTACTGTTGCCAGGGGTGCGGTACATTGGAGAGGGGAGGAGAGGGTCGGGGGCTGTGGGGGGTGACAGGGGGATGGGGGGGGTGACAGGGTCGGGGGCTGGGTCGGGGGCTGGGTCGGGGGCTGGGTCGGGGGCTGTGACAGGGTCGGGGGCTGGGTCGGGGGCTGGGTCGGGGGCTGGGTCGGGGGCTGGGTCGGGGGCTGGGTCGGGGGCTGTGACAGGGTCGGGGGCTGGGTCGGGGGCTGGGTCGGGGGCTGGGTCGGGGGCTGTGACAGGGTCGGGGGCTGGGTCGGGGGCTGTGACAGGGTCGGGGGCTGGGTCGGGGGCTGTGACAGGGTCGGGGGCTGGGTCGGGGGCTGTGACAGGGTCGGGGGCTGGGTCGGGGGCTGTGACAGGGTCGGGGGCTGTGACAGGGTCGGGGGCTGTGGGGGGTGGCAGGGGGATGGTTGGTCAAACCTGTTAAAGAAGCAGTTCAGGTCATCTGCCTGCTCTCGGGTCCCCTCCACCACAGGATGTGGCTGCTTGTGGCCCGTGATCTTCTTGAAGCCCTTCCACACCTCCTTGGAGCTGTGGGCCTCTAGCCCGCCCTCCAATTTCCTCCTGTATTCCTCTTTGGCTGCTCTCAGCTCCTTCTTCACCTCCTTCTGAGTGGCCCTGGCTCCCTCAGTGTCCCCTGCCTTAAACAGCCTCCTCTTCCTTTTCAGAAGGTTCTTGATGTTCCCATTTATCCACGGCTTGTTGTTAGGAAAGCACCGTACCTTTTTAATGGGGACGATGCTCTCCTCGCAGAACTTGATATAGTCTGTGACACAGTCTAGCAGACCATCTATGTCCTCCCCGTGGACTCTCTGGAACATCCCCCAGTCGGTTGTTTCAAAACACGCCCTCAGCTCCTCCTCCACGTCTTCTGACCATTGCTGGACAGTCCTGGTGGTGATAGGCAGCCTTTTTATGATAGGGGTGTATGTTGGTTCCATCCAGACCATATTGTGATCGGATGCCCCTAGTGGCGGGAGGGCAGTGGATGTGTAGGCTCCCTTCACATTGGCATATAGTTTGTCTAGTATTTTGTTCTCCCTTGTTTTACATGTGACATACTGGGTAAAATCCGTCAATGTCTTTTCCATATTTACATGGTTGAAGTCCCCATTCACAATGATAAATGCGTTTGGGTGAGCGGTCTGTATCCCCGCGATACAGGAATGGATGACGTCATTTGCGCGCGCCGGGTTCGCGCTTGGTGGAATGTAACTAGTCACAGCCACAACATGTGAAAACTCTCTCGGACAGAGATCTGGCCTCAAACCTAGCGCCAACAGTTCTATGTCTGGAGTGCAGACTTGCTCTTTGATAGTGATATGACCTGGCTTGCACCATTTGGAATTAACAAACACAGCGATCCCGCCTCCTTTTATCTTACCGCTGTTTCTCGTTCTGTCCGCGCGGACCATTGTGAAACCATCTTGTTCCATCGCCCCGTCTGGTATACCAGGATTCAGCCAGGATTCCGTCAGGAATAGCAGGCTGCATTTCCCATATTCCCCCTGTCCCTTCATCAGAGCAGAGAGCTCATCAGCCTTGTTGACCAGCGACCTTACGTTCCCCATAAGAACAGACGGCAGGCAGGTCCTATTTGCTTGTCTGTCTCTCCTCGCCCTCACGTACGCGCCAGCCCTAGTTCCCCGTCTGCGTGTCCTTATTTCGCTGGGCACTCCTGTAGGGGGAACGGCGGCGGCTCGACTCCTAAAGGCAATGAGCTCCTCTCTGGAATACACCCGCATTCCTCCGTTTATCAGGCACATATTGAGCACTCCGGTTAAAAGATAAAAGATAAAAGTTTGAAATAAAAGGTTGAAAAGGGCTAAAAAAGGGCTAAAAAGTAGAAGTAAGACTGAGCCGTTTCACTGGCAGCCACCCAACCGGCGCCATTTTGAATCAGGAGGGTTAGTTAGGAGGGGTAGTTAGGTAGGGAAGGAGGGGCAGATAGGAGGGGTAGTTAGGTAGGGAAGGAGGGGTAGTTAGGTAGGGAAGGAGGGGCAGATAGGAGGGGTAGTTAGGTAGGGAAGGAGGGGCAGTTAGGTAGGGAAGGAGGGGCAGTTAGGAGGGGTAGTTAGGTAGGGAAGGAGGGGCAGATAGGAGGGGTAGTTAGGTAGGGAAGGAGGGGCAGTTAGGAGGGGTAGTTAGGTAGGGAAGGAGGGGCAGATAGGAGGGGTAGATAGGTAGGGAAGGAGGGGCAGTTAGGAGGGGTAGTTAGGTAGGGAAGGAGGGGCAGTTAGGAGGGGTAGTTAGGTAGGGAAGGAGGGGCAGTTAGGAGGGGTAGTTAGGTAGGGAAGGAGGGCAGTTAGGAGGGGTAGTTAGGTAGGGAAGGAGGGCAGTTAGGAGGGGTAGTTAGGTAGGGAAGGAGGGGCAGATAGGAGGGGTAGTTATGTAGGGAAGGAGGGGCAGTTAGGAGGGGTAGTTAGGTAGGGAAGGAGGGGCAGTTAGGAGGGGTAGTTAGGTAGGGAAGGAGGGGCAGTTAGGAGGGGTAGTTAGGTAGGGAAGGAGGGGCAGATAGGAGGGGCAGTTAGGAGGGGTAGTTAGGTAGGGAAGGAGGGGCAGATAGGAGGTTCAGGGTCGTTGCCAGAGAGACAAAGCTCTCCCTCAGGCAGGCTGCTGCTGCCCCATGGTAACCCAGAAATAGACATGAAATGTTTACAGACTTGGCAGGCAGGGAGGGAGGGAGGGAGGGGGGGAGGGAGGGAGGGAGGGAGGGGGGGAGGGAGGGAGGGAGGGGTGGAGGGAGGGAGGGATGGAGGGGGGGAGGGAGGGATGGAGGGAGGGAGGGGGGGAGGGAGGGAGGGGTGGAGGGGTGGAGGGAGGGAGGGGGGAGGGAGGGAGGGGGGGAGGGAGGGAGGGATGGAGGGGTGGAGGGATGGAGGGATGGAGGAATGGAGGGAGGGAGGGAGGGATGGAGGGAGGGATGGAGGGAGGGAGGGATGGAGGGAGGGAGGGAGGGGGGAGGGATGGAGGGAGGGATGGAGGGAGGGAGGGAGAACACTGGCACTGACCATAGGACATCAACATCTATGAGATCACTGACTCTGTTTGGAGGCTCTGGTGAGGAAAGAGGGAGGGAGAGGGTGGAGAGAGGGGGGGAGGGGAGAGGAGAGGGGGATAGGGGAGGGGAGAGGAGAGGGGGATAGATAAAGAGGGAGGGAGAGGGGGGGAGAGGAGAGGTGGAGAGAGAGATAGAGGGGGGGAAGTGAGAGGGAAAATGATAGAGAGAGGGGGAAAGAGGTGAGAGAAATAGTGAGAGAGAGAGAGAGAGAGAGAGAGAGAGAGAGAGGGAGAGGGAGAGGGAGAGTAAAAGAAGGGGGGGGGGTGTAGAGAGGAGGGCGAGATCGTTTCTTGATTAATGATGCAGTAATACATGGAGACTTTTCTCGTCAACAACTATAAATAAACAAATCTGGAAGTACAAACTCAACTGGGAAGAATAGACACCACTGCACAGGCATGCATGGAATGCCCCCCCCCCTCCTTCTCCTTCTCCTCCTCCTCCCCCCCCCCCCACCCCTCCCTGAAGAACCTCTTCCTTGTTACCATGGGGAGGAGCGCTCGGTAGCGAGGTATCCGTCACCGGTGTGGCGACCCCACCCGTAAACAGCTCTGATAGTGAGAGGCAACAGGAAGGAAAAAAACACCCAAAAACTGCCTTCTATTTGTGGAGGCGGAGGGAGACAAAGGAGGGAGAGATAGGCCTGGGTAGAGCTGTCCTTGAGTGGTAGAGCAGATAGAGGAGACAGAGGAGACAGAGCAGATAGAGGAGACAGAGGAGACAGAGCAGACAGAGGAGACAGAGCAGACAGAGGAGACAGGAGGAGACAGAGGAGACAGAGGAGACAGAGGAGACAGAGGAGACAGAGCAGACAGAGGAGACAGAGGAGACAGAGCAGACAGAGCAGACAGAGGAGACAGAGGAGACAGAGCAGACAGAGAAGACAGAGGAGACAGAGAGAGACAGAGGAGACAGAGGAGACAGAGCAGACAGAGGAGACAGAGGAGACAGAGGAGACAGAGCAGACAGAGGAGACAGAGCAGACAGAGGAGACAGAGGAGACAGAGCAGACAGAGGAGACAGAGGAGACAGAGCAGACAGAGGAGACAGAGGAGACAGAGGAGACAGAGGAGACAGAGGAGACAGAACAGACAGAGGAGACAGAGGAGACAGAGCAGACAGAGGAGACAGAGCAGACAGAGGAGACAGAGCAGACAGAGCAGACAGAGGAGACAGAGCAGACAGAGGAGACAGAGGAGACAGAGGAGGAGACAGAGGAGACAGAGGAGACAGAGGAGACAGAGGAGACAGAGCAGACAGAGGAGACAGAGGAGACAGAGGAGACAGAGGAGACAGAGGAGACAGAGCAGACAGAGGAGACAGAGCAGACAGAGGAGACAGAGGAGACAGAGCAGACAGAGCAGACAGAGGAGACAGAGGAGACAGAGGAGACAGAGGAGACAGAGGAGACAGAGGAGACAGAGGAGACAGAGGAGACAGAGGAGACAGAGCAGACAGAGGAGACAGAGGAGACAGAGGAGACAGAGCAGACAGAGGAGACAGAGGAGACAGAGGAGACAGAGGAGACAGAGGAGAAAGAGGAGACATAGGAGACAGAGGAGACAGAGGAGACAGAGCAGACAGAGGAGACAGAGGAGACAGAGGAGACAGAGGAGACAGAGGTAGACAGAGGAGACAGAGGAGACAGAGCAGACAGAGGAGACAGAGCAGACAGAGCAGACAGAGGAGACAGAGCAGACAGAGGAGACAGAGGAGACAGAGGAGACATAGGAGACAGAGGAGACAGAGGAGACAGAGCAGACAGAGGAGACAGAGGAGACAGAGGAGACAGAGGAGACAGAGGTAGACAGAGGAGACAGAGGAGACAGAGCAGACAGAGGAGACAGAGCAGACAGAGGAGACAGAGCAGACAGAGCAGACAGAGGAGACAGAGGAGAAAGAGGAGACAGAGGAGACAGAGGAGACAGAGGAGACAGAGCAGACAGAGCAGACAGAGGAGACAGAGGAGACAGAGGAGACAGAGGAGACAGAGCAGACAGAGGAGGGAGAGCAGACAGAGGAGACAGAGGAGACAGAGGAGACAGAGGAGACAGAGGAGACAGAGCAGACAGAGGAGACAGAGGAGACAGAGCAGACAGAGGAGACAGAGGAGACAGAGGAGACAGAGCAGACAGAGGAGACAGAGCAGACAGAGGAGACAGAGGAGACAGAGGAGACAGAGGAGACAGAGGAGACAGAGGAGACAGAGGAGACAGAGGAGACATAGGAGACAGATCAGACAGAGGAGACAGAGGTAGACAGGGGAGACAGAGCAGACAGAGCAGACAGAGGAGACAGAGGAGACAGAGGAGACAGAGGAGACAGAGCAGACAGAGGAGACAGAGGAGACAGAGGAGACAGAGGAGACAGAGCAGACAGAGGAGACAGAGGAGACAGAGGAGACAGAGGAGACAGAGGAGACAGAGGAGACAGGGCAGACAGAGGAGACAGAGGAGACAGAGCAGACAGAGCAGAAAGAGGAGACAGAGCAGACAGAGGAGACAGAGGAGACAGAGCAGACAGAGGAGACAGGGCAGACAGAGGAGACAGAGCAGACAGAGGAGACAGAGGGAGACAGAGCAGACAGAGGAGACAGAGGAGACAGAGCAGACAGAGGAGACAGAGCAGACAGAGCAGACAGAGGAGACAGAGGAGACAGAGGAGACAGAGCAGACAGAGGAGACAGAGGAGACAGAGCAGACAGAGGAGACAGAGCAGACAGAGGAGACAGAGCAGACAGAGCAGACAGAGGAGACAGAGGAGACAGAGGAGGAGACAGAGGAGACAGAGGAGACAGAGGAGACAGAGGAGACAGAGGAGACAGAGGAGACAGAGGAGGAGACAGAGGAGACAGAGCAGACAGAGGAGACAGAGGAGACAGAGGAGACAGAGGAGACAGAGGAGACAGAGCAGACAGAGGAGACAGAGGAGACAGAGGAGACAGAGGAGGAGACAGAGGAGACAGAGCAGACAGAGGAGACAGAGGAGACAGAGGAGACAGAGGAGACAGAGGAGACAGAGCAGACAGAGGAGACAGAGGAGACAGAGGAGACAGAGGAGAAAGAGGAGACAGAGCAGACAGAGGAGACAGAGGAGACAGAGCAGACAGAGCAGACAGAGGAGACAGAGGAGACAGAGGAGACAGAGCAGACAGAGGAGACAGAGGAGACAGAACAGACAGAGGAGACAGAGGAGACAGAGGAGACAGAGGAGACAGAGCAGACAGAGGAGACAGAGGAGACAGAGCAGACAGAGGAGACAGAGGAGACAGAGCAGACAGAGGAGACAGAGCAGACAGAGGAGACAGAGGAGAGAGAGGAGACAGAGCAGACAGAGGAGACAGAGGAGACAGAGCAGACAGAGGAGACAGAGGAGAGAGAGCAGACAGAGGAGACAGAGCAGACAGAGGAGACAGAGGAGACAGAGCAGACAGAGGAGACAGAGGAGACAGAGCAGACAGAGGAGACAGAGGAGACAGAGCAGACAGAGGAGACAGAGGAGACAGAGGAGACAGAGCAGACAGAGGAGACAGAGGAGACAGAGGAGACAGAGCAGACAGAGGAGACAGAGGAGACAGAGGAGACAGAGGAGACAGAGGAGACAGAGCAGACAGAGGAGACAGAGGAGACAGAGCAGACAGAGGAGACAGAGGAGACAGAGCAGACAGAGGAGACAGAGGAGACAGAGCAGACAGAGGAGACAGAGGAGACAGAGCAGACAGAGGAGACAGAGCAGACAGAGGAGACAGAGGAGAGAGAGGAGACAGAGGAGACAGGGCAGACAGAGGAGACAGAGCAGACAGGGCAGACAGAGCAGACAGGGCAGACAGAGGAGACAGAGGAGACAGAGGAGACAGAGGAGAAAGTGGAGACAGAGGAGACAGAGGAGACAGAGGAGACAGAGCAGACATAGGAGACAAAGGAGACAGAGGAGACAGAGGAGACAGAGGAGACAGAGGAGACAGAGCAGACAGAGGAGACAGATGAGAAAGAGGAGACAGAGGAGACAGAGCAGACAGAGGAGACAGAGGAGACAGAGGAGACAGAGCAGACAGAGGAGAAAGAGGAGACAGAGGAGACAGAGCAGACAGAGGAGACAGAGCAGACAGAGGAGACAGAGGAGACAGAGCAGACAGAGCAGACAGAGGAGACAGAGAGGACAGAGGAGACAGAGGAGACAGAGGAGACAGAGGAGACAGAGGAGACAGGGGAGACAGAGCAGACAGAGCAGACAGAGGAGACAGAGGAGACAGAGGAGACAGAGGAGACAAAGATAGGCCTGGACAGAGCTGTCCTTGAGTGGTAGAGCGCCCAGCAATATTGCACCACGCACACACACACACACACACACACACACACACACACGTACACACACACACACAAACACACACACACACACACACACACACACGTGGGTGCAGACACATACACGGGCGCATACACATACACACACACACACACACACACACACGCACACACACACATGCACATACGCACACACTCACACACACACACCCCAGAGGACTCTAAATAGACAACGTTAAACAGCGGCGACAGTAAAGAAGGGGATCTTCTGAGCCCTGTCAGACACTTCAAAAGAGGGAGATGGGGGGAGGAGAGGGGAGATGGGGGGAGATGGGGGGAGGAGAGGGCCCGCAGCTCTAGAAGGAGGAGGATAGTGCAACACGCTGAAACACACACACACCGCACACTTACACACCGCACACTCACACACACAGTAGTGCAACGCGCTGAAATATTCTCCCTGGAGGGTAAACACAGCAGAACACTGGGGTTCATCAGTTGCTCTTCCACATCTTAATAAACACACACTCGCACGCACCGAAACAAACAAACACACACACACACACACACACACACACACACACATATATATATATATATATATATATATATATATATATATATATATATACATACCCTCACATGCGCCCGCCCGACCGCACACACACACACACACGCACGCACGCACACACACACACACACACACACACAAAACACACACACACACACAAACACACATACACACACACACACACACGTACACAAACACACACGCACACACACACACAAACACACACACACACACACACACGTCACACACACAAACACACGCACACACACACACACAAACACACACACACACACACACACACACACACACACAAACACACACACACACACACACACACACACACACACACACTCACTCTCTCTCTCTCAACATTACTCATGAGAATTCCCCTACTGTTAGTTCTGACGGTCATGTTACAGTAAGTCAATCCTGTAGGTTTAATCTGGTTTCAGTCTCAGAGGAGCACAGAGCCTCACACTTGTAGACGCCGGAGGACCGGCAGGTCCTGATAACTTTACTTCAGCCGTACTTTCTAAAACTAGCAGCTGATGTTTATCACGCCACCTTTGACACATTTTTAATCAAAAATTCCTTTTATATGGAAATCTGCCCGTGTTCTTCCCCTGCTGAGTTTCTGTGTGTGTGCGTGTGTAGATGTGTGTATGTGCCGTGTGTGTGTGTAGATGTGTGTATGTGCCGTGTGTGCGTGTGTAGATGTGTGTATGTGCCGTGTGTGTGTGTGTAGATGTGTGTATGTGCCGTGTGTGTGTGTGTGTGTGTGTGTGTAGATGTGTGTATGTGCCTTTGTGTGTTTCTGTGTGTGTATGTGCCGTGTGTGTGTATATGTGCTGTGTGTGTGTTTATATAAATAAATGATGTTTTAGTTGTTTTTATCTTTCTTTTGCACTGTGTTGTACAGCACTTTGAGCCGCACTCTTATGTATGAAAGGTGTTATATAAATAAACATATTATATGTGTGCCTGTGTGTTGGTGCGTACGTAGGTAATGCAGGTCCTGTCTGAGGCCACCAGGGGTCAGCAGAGGGGTAGTTGGGAGCCTCAGCTTCCACTGACAACAACACCTCTCTTCCGCCTCTCACTCTGCAGTCATCTCAGTTACCCAGCCTCCCTGAAACCTCTTTACGAGGACCACTTATAGTCGGCTGAGTTAACGTCCATCTACTCTCACGGAGAAAGACACTCCTCCTACCCACGCCACGCCACCATTTCTTTCAAGTGATGCCCATTGCGTCAGCATGGCACCGGAATATGTCGACGACACCCCGTCTGAAGAGTCTGCTACCTTGGTGCCCACCTGCTGGAGATAAACGAAGCCCCCTCGTGTGGTTGAACGATGCAACTGCAGGCTGGTTTAGACAGGATGTTACACAAGAGGATCTATCTGGGGAGAGGTTTCACCAAAACATCACCATCACCATCACGTCAGCTTTTACCTCATTAGAATGTTTTAAGCCTGTGAAATAAGCCTTTCTTACCGCATAACTACCCCTCTGTTGTTGTCGTATAATTGTTCCTGTTCTTTCCTACATCATCTTAATTGTTTTTTCATACAAGGTCATTTGAGTGGAGAGAGGCTAAACTAACAGGAAGGGGGGGAGGAGGAGGAGGGGGGGGGGGGGGTGTTAACAAAATACATGCACAATTAAGAGGACTGGATAATTGTTCTCTCTTCTCCCTCAGACACAAACAAGCAGTAAATCATAAGCATGCGTTTATAACTCTAATTATTCCGTCTGTACTTGTATAACGAGGCTTCGCTTTTCAACTAAATGTTTTAACGAGCTTCAGTCCCTTCAATTAACTGCACCCACTAAAGGGGATATCTTCACAGTGTGAGTCTCTCCTCTCTCTCCCACACTAGCTTCCCACCGGTAGACATAAGAGGGTGGGAGGGAGGGAGGGAGGGGGGTAGATGCCAAGTGGGAGAGAAGGAGACTCAGCATTGGGTCCCACTGTGCAGATATCCCTGAGCATCCTTGGGACGACCACGACCCTCACCTTAAAACCGTTAAAACCCCCTAACCCTTTTAAATCTCCCACCTGAATGGGGTGATGTCATATATATTATATACTAGAGGGGGCCATCCGAAGGGTCCCACTTAGCATCAAGCCCCCCCCCCCCACATCCCCCCCCGCCCAACCCACCCCCCCCACACCCCCCTCCCCCCCCCTGCCTCCCACCCCCTCTGCTACCATGCTGTGTGTTTATTTACTAGTGGTAGAGCGTCATACGTCACTTACTGCAAAAGTGGCTTGGCTCTGGACCAAGAGCAACAATAACACACCATCCTTCATCCCCAGACGGGCTGGTGTGTGTGGGACGCTTTACACAAGTCATCCACCAAGACAACGGCTGGTTTCTTCCCGTTCCTCAGAGAGCAGAGCAGCAGTAAGGTCTCTTAATTCACAACAGACGGCACTCAGGCCACGAGTCGTCACTTTTAGCCTTTTGTTAATGTTTTGGGTTTCATGACGCACTCTTACCCAGTGGTACCGCGGTACATTGACTGTGATTGTGTTTGAAAAGAGAGATCTCTCTCATGCTGACGAAGAGAAAGGACAAAGCGTTTCAGGCGCTCTGAAGGACGACTAGCTGAATGTATTAAGTCAAACCAAGGCCCAGACTCTCGTTAATTGTCAGAGATTACATGCCACTGATCACAAGAGTAGGTGTGTTAATGGCGGTGTCCTGGCTACCTTCCCATCCTGGCCTGCCTACTAGCATGACCCATTTATCATCCCCTGCTTTCTATTGGCTCACTCATCTCCTCTCCTCTCCTCTCCCCTGCAACTCTTCCCCTGGTCGTTGCTGCAAATAACACTACAAATACAATAATAGTAAAAAAAATAACACTACTAAACACTACTAAAGTATCTATCTATCTATCTATCTATCTATCTATCTACTGCTGCTGCTGCTGCTACTACTACTACTACTACTAATAATAATAATAATGATGCATTTATGTTTGTATAACACTTTTCTTAGCACTCAAAGACACTAGCCTACATTCCTCGGTGAGAACAAGGATAGATAGATGAACAAAAAGCCAAACAAAAGCAGTCAGTAAAAAAGAACAATAACAATAGTTCAAGATTAAAAGCAATTTTAAAAAGATGGGTTTTGTTCTCAGTAAACTTGCCAGGGACACATAATTCAAAGCAAATAAATTCCCCCTCGTCCCCTAAATGTACCTTGATTGCATAAGGACTGAAATCACTGACTAGCGATCAATACATCATGGCTGTATTCATGAGATATTCTATAAGTCGTATAATATATCACATTATGCAAAGTCATCATATATTATGCCATTTAGCTGACGCTTTTATCCAAAGCGACTTATATTGCAGTGACAGCATACATTTTTCAGTATATATGGTCCCAGCGGGAATCGAGCCCACAACCTAAGCGTTAGCAGCACCATGCTCACCAACTGAGCAAACAGAGGACGTCACCTCTTCTCGCCTACACACACACACACACACACACACACACACACACACACACACACACACACACACACACACACACACACACACACACACACACACACACACACACACACACACACACACACACACCTGTAACGACCCCTCTGTCCACTCCGGTCTCCACTGGCAAGGTTGCCAGATAGGATTGACCATTTCCAGCCTAACCACAGTCTAAAAACCGCTAAATCCACCAAAACCCAGCCCAAAACCTATATTGTCAGAAAAATGCTGCCTGTTGCCAATTATGTTTGGAAAATACAATAATAAAAACCACCCCATCTGGCAACCCTGTCCACTGGGCAGAGTGGGCCCGAGGTAGCACGCCATTTCCCACATAATAATCTGCGCAGCGAGCTCCATGGAAACGAACACAGACCATGAACATACCGGTGACGGCGCACCACCCTCACATTGACAACAGTCACATAAATAATGTAAAATTAATATGAGGTGGTTCTCATATTCACCTCCAGGGATGTCTGGCGGGTAACGTTAGGCTGTAGCCGGAGGTGTCGTCTTTTCCTCAGCGGTGTTTTTCTTGCTAAAGAAACAACTCGCTATTTTAGGGAGTTTTTTTACTTCATTTTTTTCTCAGAAATTCTTTCTTTTGCTTTTCTTTTCTGAAATCCACTTTGGTGTGTTTCTCTCTCAGTGGTTGTTCGCTAGCTAGCTGTCTTCTTCTTCTTCTGTGTGGACTGTGGGCACGCTGTAACGTTACGCACGTCACGTGTCAAACTTAACCCCAAATTCCTTCGCGGGCTTTATACTTTTTTTTTTTTTTTTACATCAAACCACCCGCCATTAATCCTTATTTAAATATAATTTAGAAATGTAACATTGAGGTATTAGTATATATTAGTACCATCTTATATTGTAGAGACTCAGTGCTTGAGATCTTGTCATGAATATGATGACAGTTCGAGAGCTGTGGGCCCCTACATGACTCTGGGCCCTAATGCAGCTGGATTACCTGCATATATGCTAGTTACGCCACTGCATTACCTGCATATATGCTAGTTACGCCACTGCATTACCTGCATATATGCTAGTTACGCCACTGCCTGCATCTGTCATCCAACCTCCAACATCCTACATCCAACATCCAACCAGCATGTGATGACTGACCACTACTGCCTATGGGGATCAGTCAGCCAGTCAGTCAGTCCAGACCTGAGTGTGTGACGGGTGATCAGTCAGCAGACAGAAACACTGGGGCTGATGGACGGCGGTCTGACGCGGGTCCGGGGGGGATATTCTCTCCTTACCTCAGGTCCGTCTGACGCGGGTCCGGGGGGGATATTCTCTCCTTACCTCAGGTACGTCTGCTGAGGCCACCATTGATTCAACACAGTGTTGACTGACTCAGAATCAATCATCCTTGAACAGCCACTTAAAATAGACCGATAGGAGCTCCTGGGAGGGTGTGTGTGTGTGTGTGTGTGTGTGTACTAATGTGTGTGTATGTGTGTGTGGGGGGGGGGGGATCAGTGTTTGTGTGTGGACTGGTGTGTGTGTGTTTGTGTGTGTGTGGACGGACAAGCGTGTGAGTGTGTGTAGATCATTGTGTGTGTGGACCAGCGTGTGAGTGTGAGTGTGTGTGTGTGGACCGGTGTGTGTGTAGATCATTGTGTGTGTGTGTGAGATGAACAGAGAGGCAGGAGAGAGCGTTGATACACAGAAAGCACTGCTTTATTGACTGCACTGGTCAACCCCACCATAGTGCCGGGGGGGGGGGGGGGGGGGGGGGGACAGGTAGGGGGAAGGGGGAGGGGAGAGGGGGTCATAGTGGACGCAGCCGTCGTTAAGGCAACACAAACAGCATGCAGATACAGTCACATGAAACATCATATTGCTTTTTAAAGTTTGCTTAAACGTTGAAAGTGTACAAAAAGGAAAAAATAGGTTTTTGCACTAATGAAAAATACATTTTTTCGGTTTTTCCTCCTACAAAGAAGATTCTAATACAAGAAAATAAATATTGCAAAAAAAGCCAAAAATAATTTAAAATAGCTCTTCTTTTTCATATATGTTCAATATTTCTCTTTGCTATTAACAAATGGCACAACATTCTTTGAAACAAAGAATACAGAAGGATCAACTTCTGCAACATTCATATTATCGTATTGTAGAAGTGACGCGGAGGGGGGGGGGGGGTACGGTAGCAGAGGAACCAGCGCCTTCACAGACAACCTAGCGCCTTCACAGACAAACTAGCGCCTTCACAGACAACCTAGCGCCTTCACAGGACAAATAAAGACTGGCAGGTGGAGGGGGAGGATCCCATGTCAGACTCTGCTGTGACAGGACAGATCACAGATTAACACCAAATTATGAAGAGATATTTTGACCAATAGGAGATCGGGAGGAGAGGAGTTGAATCTGGGTTGGTTGCGGACTGACAGGCTACCGGATCGGCTATTCGAAGACGGAGAAACAGGAAAAAAAAACGCTCGGTTCTAGAGAGTAGACACGGAACCCGGAAGAACACAACGTTTGGTTCTGGAACAGAGAGATGGAACCCGGGAAGAACACGACGTCTGGTTCTAGAACAGAGATGGAAACCTGGTTCTAGAACAGAGATGGAAACCTGGTTCCAGAACAGAGCTACTATTGGTGGAAGAAGCGGAGTGTTAGCTGGGTCGCCCCGGCTGACTTGTAGTGGATTCAGAAGTGCATACAAGTCAGGGAACAATCTGGAAACAAGTTGTTGGATAAACTGAGTCACTTAACGGAGACACAAAGGAAGAAAGTCCTCTGCAACTCTCCCTCTCTCTGTGTGTGTGTGAAGACTTGAAATCTTATTATCGGCCTTAAATGCAAAGTTGGAGCTCAAACTTCCGGAGAGAAGTGCTATTGGTTTTAATGAGAGGAGCCAAAGATTCTGCTGTCAGAAATATCCAGTCTTGCCAGAGCGCGTTTTGTGTGTGTACGTGTGTGTCTGTATGTGTGTGGGAGAGTATGAGTGTGTGTGTGTGTGTATATGTGAATGTGTGTGTGTGTGTTCTCCACGGAGGAAGTGAGGAGAACAAAAGGTCCCTCCCAGGCTGTAGCAGCCTGCTGAGAAGCCCACAGGGGAGGCAGCCTCAGCATTAACACTGCAATTAGCCCAGGGTCTCTGTAAGAGCCCCCCGCATCCCAGAACACACACACACACACACACACGCACACATGCACACGCACACGAACACACAGACACACGCACTCACAGACACACACACACAGATGTACGCAGATACACACACACACACACACTAACAGACACACGCACAGATACACACACTCACACTGGCTCTTCAGTTCTCTCTCTTTTTTTTATGTTATCAAATGTAATTCTCCCTGGTTCTGCATATAAAAGCAAGAGCACTGAGAGCAAACACACACAGCTCCAGAGAAAACAGATACGTGTTTGCTCTTTGAGTGTCTGAGTCAGAGAGAGAGAGAGAGAGAGAGAAAAAGAGAGAGACAGAGAGAAAGAGAGCTTGGCGTCGCTTAGATTTGCTGCTTGTTAAGTTCACTGTGTGGACAGGGCGCAAACACAGAGAGGAAAGAACAAACTGTCCTCTCTCACTCTCTCCCTCCCTCCCTCCCTTCACCAGTGTTCCTTTTCTCTCTCTCCCTCCCTCCCTGCCTCCTTCCCTCCCTCTCTCGGTTCCCCTGACCAGAGCAGAGAGAGTGACAAACCCCCCCCCCCCTCCTTCCCAACACATGCACGTCATTATTTGTCCTTAAAGCTCCTTTGATCCTAGTGTTCCTCAAGCTAGTTCAAGGAGCCGTGGTGTGGATGCAGAAGCAGAGTGGGAGGGAGGAGAGGAGAAGAGGAGAGGGGGAAGTGGGGGAAGAGGGGTAGGGGTACGGCGTGGTGCAGGGGGTTCCGGGCGGGTGGGTGGGGGGGGGGTTTGGTGGGGGGAATCTGGTGGAGATTTGAAAAAAACATACGCCTTCTCTGAGTGGAAGCGTGTCGGAGCAACAGAGCTAAAGAAAGTAGTAGTAGTAGTAGTAGCAGTAGTAGTAGTAGTAGTAGTAGTAGTAGTAGTAGTAGTAGTAGTAGCAGTAGTAGTCCTGATTCAGCCATCTAAGCCTAGGAGCTGGACACAGCCGGCAGAAGCTAAAGCAGTTTACAGAACAGCTTGCAAAAGGCTTTTTTTTTTTTTTTACACGGAAAAAAAAAACTGAAAGAAAAGAGAGTAGAAGTTGTCTCTAGTACTGTACTGTATTATACATGATTATTGTTGGTTGCATACAAAAACCAGATGAACGGCGGCAGCAGGGTTCAGACTACAGCTGTGAGCCGGTTTCCCCCGAGTGGTGGAGCAGCTAACCGCGGCTAACCCCGGAGAGAGAGCGGACACGGCTTTCACAACAACCTTGTTGTCTTCTGTCTGTTCTGTTCTGTGTGTGTGTGTGTGTGTGTGATGATGCCATGTCATCCTGCAGAGAGGCACAACAATAACAACAACAACAACAACACTTCCTGGGTGTTACTAATATAAGAGACGGCACTATGGCTGAATACCAAATCAGGTAGGGACTAGGAGGTAGGGAGTAGGAAATAGGGACTAGGGACTAGGAGGCAGGGAGTAGGAGATAGGGACTAGGAGGTAGGGAGTAGGAGATAGGGACTAGGAGGTAGGGAGTAGGAGATAGGGATTAGGAGGTAGGGAGTAGGAGATAGGGACTAGGAGGTAGGGAGTAGGGACTAGGGGATGAGAGATAGGGACTAGGAGGTAGGGACTAAGGTGTAGGGACTAGGGGATGAGACATAGGGGCTAGGAGGTAGGGACTATGGTGTAGGGACTAGGGGACAAGACATAGGGGCTAGGAGGTAGGGACTATGGTGTAGGGACTAGGGGACAAGACATAGGGGCTAGGAGGTAGGGACTATGGTGTAGGGACTGGGCGCTAGGGGAGGGGGCTGTTTTGGAATTCAACAATCCTACATTGCTCCAGAGATTAACACCACCAGTGCTAGTCCCAGCCACCTGCTTCTGCACAGAACAGCACAGAACAGCACAGAACAGAACAGAACACACTCAACCTATCTCCAGCCTGCTGTGGGTGGGTTCTGAGAAAGCAGAGAGAGAGAGAGAGAGAGAGAGAGAGAGGGCACATTGACATTGCCACACTGCAGTAATAACCTGTTTTTAACTACTACATACTCTGAGGCCGTATAATGGGAGGCTGAGTCTACGGCAGTCTACACACTGTCTACACAGTAGTCTAAATCAGCAGAATATTGAATATTGAACCAAGTTTACATTTCATTGTCTTAGCAACACGTAAACGGTTAAGGTGGTGGTGGATTCTACCCCCTCCCCCCCCCACCCCCCACCCCCCGGCCTGACCCAACCCGACCCACTCTGTCAACAAAACAGTAAGCCTTTGTTGTTTGTTGTCGCACTATGCGTTGTCATGGTCTGTTGCCATGGGGATGGTGGGGTACGGTGGCTGTAAGAACCAGAATGTCTGCCGTGGTCAGGGTGTCACATATCTGCCTGCCTGTCTGTCTGTCTGTCTGGGGGGGGGGGGGTTGTCTGCCTGCCTGTCTGCCTGTCTGTCTGTCTGCCTGCCTGTCTGCCTGTCTGTCTGTCTGTCTGTCTGTCTGGGGGGTTGTCTGCTTGTCTGCCTGCCTAACTGTTTGTCTGTCTGTCTGTCAACAACTAAAATCATCTATCTCCGACATTACAACCCTTTTAGACCAGTGTGTATGTGTGTGTGTGTGTGTGTGTGTGTGAGAGAGAGAGGTCAGAGACATCACACCCACCCACACCCACACCCACACAGTTCAGCAGCATTCGGTTCTTTCGGGGGGGGGGGGGGTGGAGTGAGATAAACAAGCCACTGTATACCAGAGACATCCCCAGTCAGGCCCGGATCTGCGTATGTAGTTTTTTTTCTCCAAGTTTGTGTGTGTGTGGGGGGGAGGGTCCCCACCAGTTGTGGTGTTGGTGTTGTTGGTGTTGGTGGTGTGTGGGGGGAGTGGGTAGTCCACGGTGGAATTGGGTGATAGCGCCCTCTACAGCCCCGGGGCCGCACTACGACCACCATGCCAGCATTCCGGAGTGTTCCGGAGTGTTCTGGAGTGTTCTGGAGCTCCGTGCTGTCACTGGGCTGGACCGGCGGGCCTCAGCAGGGACCATCAGTACTGATGATGCGGTTGTGTCGTTAGTCTGGATGGGTCGGTTCTGTACTGACGGACGGGCCGGTAGTAGTCAACGTTCACCAGTGAAGCTTGCCAAAAAGAACATCCTATACAAACACATAATTTAGGCCTATATATATATACATATATATGTATAAAATATGTATATATATATATATATTTCTAACGGTTACATTTGATTTCCATAAATGATTAAACTCTTCTTAATCGTCTTTTTTTAAGTTGTTGTTGTTAGTTTATTTTTTATTTTTCTTCTATTTTAAACCCTGAGAAAAGACCGTGGACCGCTTTATTTAAGTATAAAATACAACTCTCTGAGACCAAAAACAAGAGTTAAACAACAAACCTAACAAATATTTTTCCTTTTTTTTTGTATTTTTTTTTGTTTTAGTTTTTTTTTACAAAGAACTGAAAAAAAACAGATGTCCGATCGTCCGGGTCTCTGACGCTGATTAAAACCGTTCATCGTCCAGGACAACTGGATTTCACTTATTGTGTTCTGTTGTGTTCTGTTGTGTTTTGTTGTGTTGGGTTGGGTTGGGTTGGGTCGGGGAGCGTCGGAGCAGCTGGTAGGATATTGGGTTTCTCTGTGTCTGCGTGACTTTGCTTGCAGCGGTTGATTGGTTGGTGGGGTTGATTTATGGCAAAACGCTGCACCCCTACATCCTTATCCTAATCCTAATCCTAATCCTAATCCTAATCCAGGCACTATGATTAAGGTTGGGCGGAGCCCTCTCTTGGCCAAGCTTGGTCACCGATACGACAGGGTCTTCCTTTAGCTTTTTTTCTGATTGTAACAAATTCGGGTTAAGAAAAGACTTGATTGATTAATTGATTGATAGATAAATTCATTGATTGATTCATAGATAGATAGATAGATAGATAGATTGATTGATAGAGTCGTTTCAGGGGAGCGACACAAGGCACACGATTCCTAAAATACTGGTTCTCCAAAACGATGGTTCAGTCCAGAACGGAGGAAGAGACAGATGTGCTGACACGGCCTAGCAGAACGCTTCTACTACGGCTTCAATACGGAGTGTGTTTGTGGGTGTGTGTGTGTGTTTGTGTGTGTGTGTGTGTGTCTGTGTGTCTGTGTGTGTAAGCTCTATGTGTATTTGTCCTATCTACAGCACTGTGTGTGTGTGTGTGTGTGTGTTATATATATATATATATATATATTTATGCACAAGAGTTTGTGTTACAGTTCCTATCAGCTATGTTGTGCTTTTTAAAGGCTATTATAATCGAGAGACTTTTAACTTGAAATGCTTTCTCTTCAACACACAATCCAAAGGGAGCGATTTCATTGGATACAAACATCCTCGGTGGAGAGAAAAGAAGAGAACAAGAACCTGTAATGCCCCGAAGGAGTCCCTTCCTGATCTGACGATCGCCGCTGACAGCACACACACACACACACACACACACACACACGCACACACACACACACCGTCAGACCGGGGGGGACATCACATGACTTAAAAACCATGTTTTGACTTCAACATCGAAAAAAAAAAAAAAAAACGAAAAGGAAAAAATAAACTCAACATGTAACGTCCATTTTCCTCTAATGTCTGGCATTGTACAGCATTGGTTACGGTGGACAGGACCTAACAACGTCATGGCGCAGCTATCTGACTAACAGCTCCGGTCAAATCCCCCCCGATAACAGAGCAGATGGAAAGACTTGATTGGTTAACTAGTAAATTACAAGATTTGGTTGGTTAAAGCCATTCTATAGAGAAAAACAACGGTGTGTGTATATACTGGTAGCACAGACGGATAGATAGATAGATTGATAGATAGATAGATAGATAGATAGACAGTAGCCATGGGGAACGGGGAGCTGGCATGACGCTCCGGTCTGATAAAACAGTGTGTGTTCAGGTCCATGGTGTGTATGCGTGTGTGTGTGTGTGGGGAGGAGGGAGGGGGGGGTTCTCAGGGTCTCAGTTCTACGACGCCAGCACGCTCCTCCTCAGGACGTCCTCGCTCCCAGCATGCAGCTGGGCTAGGCGGAGCTTGCGTCCGCCGGGGGGGCGCGCGGTGTCCGAGTCGCTCTGCTCGGCGTCCGAGAAATACCCGTCCGTCTCGGGGTCTAGCAGCGACGACGCCGCCGCCTCTTTCCCGGCGTGGTGGTGGTGGTGGGGGGGCTCCAGGCGCTCCACCGCGGCGGACTCCTGCCCTCCGCCACCCCCGCTAACACCGACGCTGACGCCCTTCCCCCGGGACTTGCCCTGTCGGGTGAGGCGGAGTCGGAGGGCCGCGCGGGGGGGGGCCGGAGGAGGAGGAGGAGGACCCCCACCCCCTGCCTCGGGCACGGGGGCCGCCCCGGGGCTGCAGGCCTGCGGGGGGGAGGAAGAGGAGGAGGAGGAAGAGGAGGAGGAGGAGGAGGCGGCAGCGGAGGGGGCCACCGCGGGGGCGGACTGGCTGTCCCACGGGCCGCGCTCCTCCGAGATGTGACAGGAGTCCATTTTGGAGATGGGGGGCTGGGGGGGCGGGTGGAGCTGGGCCTCCGTGCTCCTGGTCTGGGGGTGGATGTGGTGGTGGTGGTGGAGGGCTCTGGAGCCCCGGGACCTCTCCCCCCTGCGGACCCCCCCGGAGTGACCCCCCGGCCTCTCCCCCCTCTCCCTCTCGCTCTCCTCTCCCGGCTCCCAGAGGCCCTTGGCTGTGAAGCCTCCGGCAGGGGGGGGGGCGGTGGTAGCGGTGGTAGCAGCAGCAGCAGCAGCAGCAGCAGCGGGGGGGAGGGCAGCAGTGGTGGTGGTGGAGGAGGGCAGAGAGGGGGAGACGAGATGGTTCCCCAGGTTCCCCCCCTGCCCCCCCCGCCCCCTCTGGCCCGGCCCCGGCCGCGAGCCCTGGCCCCTGGCCCCGCGGGGCTTGCCGCGGCCCTTCCGGCCCAGCTGGGGGGTCTTCCAGGTGGACTTCATGGAGTGGTCCATCATGAGGCTGAGCAGGTTCTCCTCCCCCTGCAGGAGCTGGTCCGACAGCAGGCTGGCCGACGTCTTGTCGCCCCGGTGGTGCTGCCCGTCCAGGGACCACTGGCTCAGCATGTCGTCCGCCGTGATCTGGACCGACTGGGCCAGCCAGCTGTCGAACAGGGAGTTGTCCAGAGGGAAGGTCTTGGGGAAGCCTGGAGGAGAGAGAGAGAGAGAGAGAGAGGAGGGAGAGAGAGGGGGGGGGGGAGAGGGGGAGAGAGAGAGAGAGAGAGGGAGGAGGGGGGAGAGAGGGGGGGAGAGAGAGAGAGAGGGGGGAAAGGGGAGAGAGAGAGAGAGAGGGGGAGAGAGAGTGAGGGGGGGAGAGAGAGAGAGAGAGAGGGGGGGGGGGGAAAGGGTGAGAGAGAGAGAAACGGAGAGAGAGAGAGACAGTCAGAAGACCAGGAAGGACACGACAGTCACCATAAGAGGTTGTTCACTGATGGAGACCAGGCGTCTCATGAGTCAGCATTTTTCAAAAAACCGCAGAGCCCCGAAAAAAACACAACAACTTTGTTTTGATCCGTTCCACCTGCGTTCTAATGGTCTAACAAACAGAGCAGGCGTTTAGCTGCGTCAGAGGGAGGCTTCAGGCCTGGCAGAGAGAGAGGAGGGAGAGAAAAGCGGTTCGGAGGACGGGCGAGACGTTTGGGAGAATCGCGGCGAGCCTATTTAAACATAAAACCCTAACCGCTAAAAAAGTCAACAAAAAAGTTTTTTCAAAAAAATAAGAAAAAAGACCATAACGATGCTAGTTTATCAGTTATTCTAAACTACTGTGGGAAGCAGAACAGACTGATTGCATTGTGAGGTAGCGGAGAGAGAGCCAGGAGGACGATGATGATGATGATGATGATAACAACGATGTACTGGACGCTGAACTAAACTAAACACGGCCGTGGCTTTTTTTTACCTCATCAACAATGAACACGGAACCGTTTAAAACAGTTCTAAAACAACCCCTTTTCCTGTTTGACTCCAAACAATACATTCATCTGGCTCTCGGTTCTGGGCTCTTGGTTCTGGCCTGT
>NC_137693.1:9972878-9975378 GCF_963989245.1 Nansenia antarctica | reverse complement strand
CATCCTTTTAATATTGCCTTTAAATTACCAAATAATTAAATTAAGATTATATAATGATTAAAGCACTTTGAGCCGCAACGTTTGCAGGAAAAGCGCTATACAAATAAAGTTATTATTATTAAGACGAAGTCAGCTCGCTTCTTGATTGGCGAGCAGGGTTGCCAGATGGGAATGACATTTTCCACCCTAACCACAGTCTAAAACCGCTAATTCCACCAAACAATCTGGCAACCCTATGATTTCTGGTCGGAAGTATTGAACACATTTCACATTTGCGATTGCCGGCCACGCCCATTTTCCGAGCAGGTTGCCGGGAGAGATTGACTCTTAACACACCTCACACCCCAGGATTCTGTTATAGGAAAATGTTAAGATCCATCTGATAACCGGGCGTTTTCTGTTGTTTTCAGACATCCGAAAATCGCTGAAATCGCAGAAAATCCGTATGTGTGTACCCCGCTTAAGATCTATCTGATAACCGGGCGTTTTCTGTCGTTTTCAGACATCCGAAAATCGTGCCAAAACCGGCCAAAAACTCCTTATGTGTGTACCCCGCATAAGGGGATAAACCCAGTGTATAGACTCTAAGGGGATAAACCCAGTGTATAGACTCTAAGGGGATAAACCCAGTGTATAGACTCTAATGGAAAAGACTGTGTCGACTCACTGGGAAGGGAGTCCGTCTCTCTCTACCGGGGCCCTTCAGGGATATAGTGTGTTCAGCCTGTACTGTAGGGAAAGACTAGTGTACTGACTCAGTGTGGTGTATTGAGTGACAAGACAGGCTAACTCAAACCTAGTAACTGACAGGCTAACTCAAACCTACTAACTGACAGGCTAACTCAAACCGACTAACTGACAGGGTAACTCAAACCTACTAACTGACAGGCTAACTCTAACCTACTAACTGACGGGCTAACTCAAACCTACTAACTGACAGGCTAACTCAAACCTACTAACTGACAGGCTAACTCAAACCTACTAACTGACAGGCTAACTTAAACCTACTAACTAACAGGCTAACTCAAACCTACTAACTGACAGGCTAACTCAAACCTACTAACTGACAGGCTAACTCTAACCTACTAACTGACAGGCTAACTCAAACCTACTAACTGACAGGCTAACTCAAACCTACTAACTGACAGGCTAACTCAAACCTACTAAATGACAGGCTAACTCAAACCTACAACAAGACAGCCAGACTGTGCGTCTATTATGATCAGCAGAAGAGCGAGAGATGGTCTGATAAGCTGTGTGTTTAGCATAGCAGAGACAATACCCAAGGGAGGGAAAGAATGAGAGAGAAAAATAAAGAGAAAAACGAGAGAACGAGAGCAGAGAGAGAAAGAGTGGGTGTGCGTGCGTGCACTTGTGAAAGACAGAGAGATATGAGTAAGAGAGAAAGAGAGAGAGAGAGAGCGAGAGAGGGAATGACTGAGAGAGAGAGACAGTAAGAGAGACAGTGGGATGTGAGAGCGAAAGAGAGAGAGAGAGCAGGGGAAATACAGAGAGAGAGATGGATGAGTAAGAGAGAAAGAGAGAGAGAGAGCATCAGCGAAACAGGTAGAGAGACAAGGAGAGAGCGAGAGAGAGGGAGAGACAGAGAGAGAGAGATAGAGGGAGAGAGATAGAGAGACAGAGACAGAGAAAGAGAGAGAGAGGGAAACATGTAGAGAGACAAGGATAGAGCGAGAGAGAGAGAGAGAGAGAGAGAGAGAGAGAGCGAGAGAGAGAGGGAGGGAGGGAGGGATATGTGCTCGGCCAGTCATTATAATACAGACAGCCTCATCTTTCTCCTCTAACACAGAAGCTTCCGGATGCAGCAATCCTCTATCAAGGTGCTCTCCCCCTCCCTCCCCTTCCCTCCATCCCTCCCTCTCTCCCTCCTCCTCCTCCCCTCATCTGAGTGTGTGAATAGATATGGCTGCTTAGCGCCGGTGAGCTAGCCTCCTGAGAGCAGAGAGAAGTGCAGAGTCAGGAGGAGAGAGCAGCTATGATGAACACTGCAAATCGAGTACCAGCCAGTACACACACACACACACACACCTCCCAAGGCCGACATACACACACACACACACACACACACACACACACACACACACCTCCCAGGGCCGACATACACCCACACACACACACACACACACACACAAACACACACCTTCCAAGGCCGACATACACACTCACATACACACACACACCCACACACCCACACACACACACACACACACACACACACACACCTCCCAAGGCTGAGATACACACACACACCTCCCAAGGCTGACATACACACACACACACACCTCCCAATGCTGACATACACACACACCTCCCAAGGCTGACATACACACACACACACACACACACACACACACACACACACACACACACACACACACACCTCCGGCCAGGTCCTCCTCCTCCAGCAGTTGGATCTGCAGGTGGAAGATCTTCTCCTGCAGGTCACACAGAGAGTGTTTCATCTTCTCCCTCCTGGTCA